>NW_025962089.1:0-46621 GCF_023159225.1 Perognathus longimembris pacificus | reverse complement strand
GGAGAGAGATAAAAGATCATTAAGAACGACATGAACATAACGGGTTGGTAGCTGTTTATCAGTTAATATCTCCACTGAGATTAAGAAAAGCAGTAGCTTAATAAATTAAGTACTTCAAAGTATGGTTACTCTACTGGTAACTCCCCAAAAGAATCTGGATTGTGGTGAGGGAACAGAGAAAAAAGCGCATTTAGGACCTGCACTAACGAAAACGGTAGGCAGCTGTATATCAGGGAGTATCCCTTCTGAGAATATAAATAGCTGGAGCTTGTTAAGGTAATCACACAGGGGAAAGAATAATGTACTTGGAACTCCTCAGAAGAATCTGATTTGTGGTGAGGGGAGAGACATAAAAGCTCATTTATACGACATGAACATGCTGCGTAGGATGCTGTTTATCAGTAAATATCTCCACTGAGATTAAGAAAAGAAGTAACTTAATAAATTAAGTACTTCCTTGTATGGTTACTGTACTTGTAACTCCCCAAAAGAATCTGGATTGTGGTGAGCGCACAGAGAATGAAGCTCATTTAGGACCTGCACTTACGAAGGGGGTAGGCAGCTGTATATCAGGGAGTATCCCTTCTGAGAATAAAAACAGCTGGAGCTTGTTAAGGTAATTATACAGGGGAAAGGAAAATGTACTGGGAACTCCTCAGAAGAATCTGATTTGTGGTGAGGGGAGAGAGATAAAAGCTCATATAGGAAAGACACGAACATGCTGTGTAAGTAGCTGTTTATCAGTAAATATCTCCACTGAGATTAAGAAAAGCAGTAGCTTAAAAAATTAAGTACTTCCTAGTATGGTTACTGTACTTTTAACTCCCCAAAAGAATCTGGATTGTGGTGAGGGAACATACAAAAAAGCTCATTTAGGACCTGCACTTACGAAGGGTTAGGCAGCTGTATATCAGGGAGTAAACCTTCTGAGTATAAAAACAGCCTGATCTTCTTAAGGGAATTACACAGGGGAAAGGATTATGTACTGGGAACTCCTCAGAAGAATCTGATTTGTGGTGAGGGGAGAGAGATAAAAGCTCATTTAGGAACGACATGAACATGCTGCGTAGGTAGTTGTTTGTCAGTAAATATCTCCACTGAGATTAAGAAAAGCAGTAGCTTAATAAATTAAGTACTTCCTGGTATGGTTACTGTACTGGTAATGCCCCAAAAGAATCTGGATTCTGGTGAGGGAAAAGAGAAAAAAGCTCATTTAGGACCTGCACTTACGAAGGGGGTAGGCAGCTGTATATCAGGAGTAAACCTTCTGAGAAGAAAAGCAGCTGGAGCTTGTTAAGGAAATTAAACATGGTAAAGGATAATGTACTGGGAACTCCTCAGAAGAATCTGATTTGTGGTGAGGGGAGAGAGATAAAAGCTCATTTAGGAACGACATGTACATGCTGCGTAGGTAGCTGTTTGTCAGTAAATATCTCCACTGAGATTAAGTAAAGCAGTAGCTTAATAATTTAAGAACTTGCTGGTATGGTTACTGTATTTTTAACTCCCCAAATGAATCTGGATTGTGGTGAGGGAACAGAGAAAAAAGCTCATTTAGACCTGCACTTACGAAGGGGGTAGGCAGCTGTATATCTGGGAGTAACCCTTCTGATAATAAAAACAGCTGGACTTTGTGAAGGTAATTACAAAGGGGAAAGGATGATGTACTGGGAACTCCTCAGAAGAATCTGATTTGTGGTGAGGGGAGAGAGATAAAAGATCATTAAGAACGACATGAACATAACGGGTTGGTAGCTGTTTATCAGTTAATATCTCCACTGAGATTAAGAAAAGCAGTAGCTTAATAAATTAAGTACTTCAAAGTATGGTTACTCTACTGGTAACTCCCCAAAAGAATCTGGATTGTGGTGAGGGAACAGAGAAAAAAGCGCATTTAGGACCTGCACTAACGAAAAGGGTAGGCAGCTGTATATCAGGGAGTATCCCTTCTGAGAATATAAATAGCTGGAGCTTGTTAAGGTAATTACACAGGGGAAAGGATAATGTACTTGGAACTCCTCAGAAGAATCTGATTTGTGGTGAGGGGAGAGACATAAAAGCTCATTTATACGACATGAACATGCTGCGTAGGTTGCTGTTTATCAGTAAATATCTCCACTGAGATTAAGAAAAGAAGTAACTTAATAAATTAAGTACTTCCTTGTATGGTTACTGTACTTGTAACTCCCCAAAAGAATCTGGATTGTGGTGAGCGCACAGAGAATGAAGCTCATTTAGGACCTGCACTTACGAAGGGGGTAGGCAGCTGTATATCAGGGAGTATCCCTTCTGAGAATAAAAACAGCTGGAGCTTGTTAAGGTAATTATACAGGGGAAAGGAAAATGTACTGGGAACTCCTCAGAAGAATCTGAATTGTGGTGAGGGGAGAGAGATAAAAGCTCATATAGGAAAGACACGAACATGCTGCGTAAGTAGCTGTTTATCAGTAAATATCTCCACTGAGATTAAGAAAGGCAGTAGCTTAATAAATTAAGTACTTCCTGGTATGGTTACTGTACTGGTAACTCCCCAAAAGAATCTGGATTGTGGTGAGGGAACAGAGAAAAAAGCCCATTTAGGACCTGCACTTACGAAGGGGGTAGGCAGCTGTATATCAGGGAGTAAACCTTCTGCGAATAAATACAGCTGGAGCTTGTTAAGGTAATTACACAGGGGAAAGGATAATGTACTGGGAACTCCTCAGAAGAATCTGATTTTTGGTGAGGGGTGAGAGATAAAAGCTCATTTAGGAACGACATGTACATGCTGCATAGTTACCTGTTTATCAGTAAATATCTCTACTGAGATTAAGAAAAGCAGTAGCTTAATAACTTAAGTTCTTCCTGGTATGGTTACTGTACTGGTAACTCCCCAAAAGAATCTGGATTGTGGTGAGGTAACAGAGAAAAAAGCTCATTTAGGACCTGCACTTACCAAGGGGGTAGGCAGCTGTATATCAGGGAGTAAACCTTCTGAGAATAAAAACAGCTGGAGCTTGTTAAGGTAATTACACAGGGGAAAGGATAATGTACTGCGAACTCCTCAGAAAAATCTGATTTGTGGTGAGGGGAGAGAGATAAAAGCTCATTTAGGAACGACATGAACATGCTGCGTAGATAGCTGTTTATCAGTAAATATCTCCACTGAGATTAAGAAAAGCAGTAGTTTAATATATTAAGTACTTCCTGGTATGGTTACTGTACTCTTAACTCCCCAAAAGAATCTGGATTGTGGTGAGGGAACAGAGAAAAAAGCTCATTTAGGACCTGCACTTACGAGGGGTTAGGCAGCTGTATATCAGGCTGTAAAACTTCTGAGTATATAAACAGCCTGAGCTTGTTAAGGTAATTACACAGGGGAAAGGATAATGTACTGGGAACTCCTCAGAAGAATCTGATTTGTGGTGAGGGGAGAGAGATAAAAGCTCATTTAAGAACGACATGAAAATGCTGCATAGGTAGCTGTTTATCAGTAAATATCTCCACTGAGATGAAGAAAAGCAGTAGCTTAATAAATTAAGTACTTCCTGGTATGGTTACTGTACTGGTAACTCGCCAAAACAATTTGAATGTGGTGAGGGAACAGTGAAAAAAGCTCATTTAGGACCTGCACTTACCAAGGGGGTAGGCAGCTGTATATCAAGGAGTAAACCTTCTGAGAATAAAAACAGCTGGAGCTTGTTAAGGTAATTACACAGGGGAAAGGATAATGTACTGCGAACTCCTCAGAAAAATCTGATTTGTGGTGAGGGGAGAGAGATAAAAGCTCATTTAGGAACGACATGAACATGCTGCGTAGGTAGCTGTTTATCAGTAAATATCTCCATTGAGATGAAGAAAAGCAGTAGCTTAATGAATAAAGTACTTCCTGGTATGGTTACTGTACTGGTAACTACCCAAAAGAATCTGGATTGTGGTGAGGAAACAGAGAAAAAAGCTCATTTAGGACCTGCACTTACGAAGGGTTAGGCAGCTGTATATCAGGGAGTATCACTTCCGAGAATAAAAACAGCTGGAGCTTGTTAAGGTAATTACACAGGGGAAAGGATAATGTACTGGGAACTCCTCAGAAGAATCTGATTTTTAGCGAGGGGAGAGAGATAAAAGCTCATTTAGGAACGACATGAAAATGCTGCGTAGGTAGCTGTTTATCAGTAAATATCTCCACTGAGATTAAGAAAAGCAGTAGCTTAATAAATTAAGTACTTCCTAGTATGGTTACTGTACTGGTAACTCCCCAAAAGAATCTGGATTGTGGTGAGCGATCAGAGAATAAAGCTCATTTAGGACCTGCACTTACGAAGGGGGTAGGCAGCTGTATATCAGGGAGTATCCCTTCTGAGAATAAAAACAGCTGGAGCTTGTTAAGGTAATTACACAGGGGAAAGGATAATGTACTGGGAACTCCTCAGAAGAATCTGATTTGTGGTGAGGGGAGAGAGATAAAAGCTCATTTAGGAACGACATGAACATGCTGCGTAGGTAGCGGTTTATCACTAAATATCTCCACTGAGATTAAGAAAAGCAGTAGCTTAATAAATTAAGTACTTCCTGGCATGGTTACTGTCCTGGTAACTCCCCAAAAGAATCTGGATTGTGGTGAGGGAACAGAGAAAAAAAGCTCATTTAGGACCTGAACTTACGAAGGAGGTAGGCAGCTGTATATCAGGGAGTATCAGTTCTGAGAATAAAAACAGCTGGATCTTGTTAAGGTAATTACACAGGGGAAAGGATAATGTACTGGGAACTCCTCAGAAGAATCTGATTTGTGGTGAGGGGAGACAGAGAAAAGCTCATTTAGGAACCCCATGAACATGCTGCGTAGGTAGCTGTTTATCAGTAAATATCTCCACTGTTTTTAAGAAAAGCAGTAGCTTAATAAATTAAGTACTTCCTGGCATGGTTACTGTACTGGTAACTCCCCAAAAGAATCTGGATTGTGGTGAGGGAAGAGAGAAAAAAGCTAATTTAGGACCTGAACTTACGAAGTGGGTAGGCAGCTCTATATCAGGGAGTATCCCTTCTGAGAATAAAAACAGCTGGAGCTTGTTAAGGAAATTACACAGGGGAAGGGATAATGTACTGGGAACTCCTCAGAAGAATCTGATTTATGGTGAGGGGAGAGAGATAAAAGCTCATTTAGGAACGACGTGAACATACTGGGTTGGTAGCTGTTTATCAGTAAATATCTCCACTGAGATTAAGAAAAGCAGTAGCTTAATAAATTAAGTACTTCCTGGTATGGTTACTCTACTGGTAACTCCCCAATAGAATCTGGATTGGGATGAGGGAACAGAGAAAAAAGCTCATTTAGGACCTGCACTTACGAAGGGGGTAGGCAGCTGTATATCAGGGAGTATCCCTTCTGAGAATAAAAACAGCTGGACTTTGTTAAGGTAATTACAAAGGGGAAAGGATGATGTACTGGGAACTCCTCAGAAGAATCTGATTTGTGGTGGGTGGAGAGAGATATAAGCTCATTTAGGAACGACATGAACATACTGGGTTGGTAGCTGTTTATCAGTTAATATCTCCACTGAGATTAAGAAAAGAAGTAGCTTAATAAAGTAAGTACTTCCTAGTATGGTAACTGTACTGGTAACTCCCCAAAAGAATCTGGATTGTGGTGAGGGAACAGAGAAAAAAGCTCATTTAAGACCTGCACTTACGAAGGGGTTAGGCAGCTGTATATCAGGAAGTATCCCTTCTGAGAATAAAAACACCTGGTGCTTGTTAAGGTAATTACACAGGGGAAAGGATAATGTACTGGGAACTCCTCAGAAGAATCTGATTTTTGGTGAGGGGAGAGAGATAAAAGCTCATTTAAGAACGACATGTACATGCTGCGTAGGTAGCTGTTTATCAGTAAATATCTCCACTGAGATTAAGAAAAGCAGTAGCTTAATAAATTAAGTACTTCCTTGTATGGGTACTGTACTGGTAACTCCCCAAAAGAATCTGGATTGTGGTGAGGGAACAGAGAAAAAAGCTCATTTAGGACCTGCACTTACGAAGGGCGTAGGCAGCTTTATATCAGGGAGTATCACTTCTGAGAATAAAAACAGCTGGAGCTTGTTAAGGTAATTACAAAGGGGAAAGGATAATGTACTGGGAACTCCTCAGAAGTATCTGATTTGTGGTGAGGGGAGAGAGATAAAAGCTCATTTAGGAACGACATGGACATACTGGGTTTTTAGCTGTTTATCAGTAAATATCTCCACTGAGATTAAGAAAAGCAGTATCTCAATATATTAAGTACTTCCTGGTATGGTTACTGTACTGGTAACTCCCCAAAAGAATCTGGATTGTGGTGAGGGAACAGAGAAAAAAGCTCATTTAGGACCTGCACTTACGAAGGGGGTAGGCAGCTGTATATCAGGGAGTATCCCTTCTGAGAATAAAAACAGCTTGAGCTTGTTAAGGTAATTACACAGGGGAAAGGATAATGTACTGGGAACTCCTCAGAAGATTCTGATTTGGGGTGAGGGGAGAGAGATAAAAGCTCATTTAAGGAGTAGCTTGAAGACGGCGGAGGAGCGGCTGTGCCCTGCAGAGCTCCCTCCGATATCGAAGTTTTCTCACCTCATTGAAACTGTTTCTCCGAGAAAGACAGCCAAAGTAAGTTCTAACAGTACAGGGATTCTCTACAGGAAGGAAAAATCGACTTTGCTCGTCTGAAAACACAGTTTTGAGCTCCGGGCGGCTTCCCGCCGCGGCGCCAGCGCCGGCTCTGCGCAGCTAAATCGAGAAATACTCCAGACGGCAGCCGAGCACGGAGGACCTGACATCGCAGAGACATCGTGAGTACCCCGCAAAAAAAAAAAAATATTCTCGCTTGTGCCCACAGTCCAGCTTCTGGAAGGCATCCCTGTCCCCACCGCCAGAGCAAAGCACCATCTTTGGCACTGGCATAGGGTCAGACCAGACTGGAACTGAAGCGGGCCTGGGGAAAGCGAAGTCAAAAAAGCCATCTTTCAAAAGGGCAGGAGGGGATGAATCAGTGAGAACCAGCTCCGCCCAGAAGAACGCCCCCTGCCCTGGTGGGAGGGGAGTCCGGGGATTATCCAGAGATGCCCCGCCCTGCCCGCCGGAACTTCTAAACTTAAAGCAAAAGCTGGGAGCAGCTACCAGGGGCACTGAAACAACAGAAGGAGGAACAAACAGTTCAGGGGACAGCTAAACGGTCCCGTCACAGAGGAAAATAATTCCCAGCTCAAAACGGAGCTGCATTCCATAGCTACCTATGCCAAAGAGGCCTCCTCCCTCAGGCAAGCAACTCTTAGTGGAGCAAAACAGGCCAGAGGCTCCACGCTCTGCTGAGTTCACAGTCTAGTCAAGTCCAGGCATCAAAGGCAGCGGCCCCACAGCAGACAGAGGAGCCACAGTTCCTGTGACTGCCCACGTCCCCATCGACAGAGGACGCCCAAGGCCTGCCTGCAAGCTGTGCGAACCTCAGAGACCCACGATTGCACCAACAGGGGAGAAGGTCAGAACAGATCCACCCCTTGCCAACTGAAATCAAGTCAAACCAGCCAATCAGGAAAATAGACTGCAGTCCATTGCAGGGAAACCAGAGACTGGTTTCTTTTTCTTTTCAAACATTTTTTTTAACTTTTCTTTTTAATTTTTTCACACCTGAAACATCATTGGCTGTTTTTTTTGTTTGTTTGTTTTTTTTGTTTGTTTTCCATTTTCACTGGTTTGTTTTATCAAGTTTTTTTTTGTGTTTGTTTATTTGCTTGGGTTGTCCCTTTTCTGTTATTTTCCTTTTTATTTACTTATGCTTCCTTGTTAAATAATTTTTCTCTGTTTTGTGTATCTGTCTTCCAGTATTTTTACTTCATTTCTCTCGTTGCGTCCTCTTCCTTTAAAAATTACTTTCCTATAAATAACACCTACACCCTTTTCTGCTAACTCTCCAGTGTCTGTCATTTTATCAATGTGCTTTCTACTGATTCTACTCTTCTCCACATTTCCACGTCACTGAAACTAAACCAAAATCACCACCACCACCCCCCCCAATACACTTTACTCTATTCTCTTTACTACCTCCAACTTACCCTCCTGACTTACTGCCTGGACCTCCAGGCTCCATTGACTCCTGGTTATTGGATAGAGGATATCCCAGCTTAATACGAGTGAATCAAAGGGGTTCATAGAGAAAGCCAGTCCTAAAAGAGCTTAATATAAAAACAAGAATTGCGTATAAGGTTGTAACAGTAAATAAGTAACTACTGAATACAGGGCCCAGGATCAGATGTTATATTGAAATTGTATTCTTTAGGAACACCAAATCTAACTTTATAGACAGGTATACAAGTTATCTGTATATAATTGTGAAATTGTAAGATTTACACAACAGTGCTTGGTAAGGGCTGCTTTGGGTCTTAAACAGTGCTCACAGGTGCTGGTAGACTGGCATTCCCAATTCAAATGGGCAGAAGAAACACAAGAAAGATGGCAAATAATGAAGTCTTATCCCCCACCCAAAACAAGCAGGAAGCAGAGCAGTCAATCAAAAACATAGAAGAAAACCCCCAAAATGCTCTACAAAGTTTACTGATAAACATGATAAATGAAAAGTTTGAATCTCTTCAGTCAATTATGTTAGAGCATGAGGAGGCAAAGCAAAAATTAATGGAGAATTTCATGGCATCCACAAATAGAAAGATAAGTGAGCTTCAAGAGTCAAATGAAAAGATAGCTACCCAACTTAAAGATTTGAGAGACAACACTCAAAACCAAAGTAATGAAGTTAATGAAGTAAAGAAGTCCATACAGGACCTAAGAAATGACATGGAAATCATCAGGAAAGACCAGTCAGAAGGAAAAGAGATTCGAAATCAAGTAGCTAGCCTACAGTCCCGACTAACTGAAGCAGAGGATCGAATCTCAGGAGCTGAAGATTCCTTAGATTCTATGGAGAAAGATCAAAAATCAATACAAATCCAGTCCAAGCAACAAAACAGATCGCTACAGGAGATTCAAGACACAATCAGGAAGCCCAATTTAAGGATAATAGGTATTGAGGAAAACTTGGAGAAAGAGGTTAATGGGATAGGCAACCTATTTAACAGAATATTAGCTGAGAACTTCCCAAACATCCAGAAGGAAAGGCCTATACAGATACAAGAAGCATTTAGAACCCCAAATCGACCAGACCAGAATAGGACTTCCCACCGACACATTGTGATCAAAACAGCTTCAGCAGAGTGCAAGGAAAAAATACTCAAAGCTGTTAGGGCAAAGAAAACAATCACATATAAAGGAAAAGCAATCAGAATTACCCCGGACTTCTCAGCAGAGACCATGAAAGCAAGGAGAGCCTGGAATGAAGTATACCAAACTCTAAATAAAAATAACTACCAACCAAGAATTCTGTACCCCGCCAAACTCTCCTTCATAGCCGAAGGTCAAACAAAAGTCTTCCACAATAAGGAAAAACTGAAACAATATATCTCCACCAAACCAGCTTTACACAAAATCCTTAAAGATGTACTATACAGGGAAAATAATCAAGATCCCAACACAGACAGAGAAATGAACCCTAATTAGTAAACACTAGATCAAGAAATGGGAAGACACAGCTTTAAACAAGACAGTGATAATGAAAGGAACAAACGATCACCTCTCAATCCTAACTGTCAACATTAATGGACTTAATTCTCCAATCAAACGACATAGGCTCATAACTTGGATCAAAAATCAAGATCCATCTTTCTGCTGCCTCCAAGAGACACATCTATCCAGCAAAAGTAAACATCTTCTAAAAGTGAAAGGCTGGAAACAAATCTATCAAGCAAATGGCCCCCATAAGCAGGCTGGAGTTGCAATCCTAGTATCAGACAAAATTGACTTCAAATTAAAAAAGGTAAGAAGAGACAAAGATGGTTACTACATACTAGTAAAAGGATCTCTCCAACAGGAAGAAATAACCATTCTAAATATCTACACGCCAAATGCAGGAGCACCCAACTTCATCAAACAAACACTACTGGCTCTAAAAACATTCATAGACCCAAACACAATGATAGTGGGGGACTTTAACACTCCACTATCACCTCTGGACAGATCAACACGCCAAAACTGAACAAAGAAACCACAGAACTAAACAATTGCATAGACCAACTAGACTTAATCGACATCTACAGAATATTCCACCCAGCAAGGACAGAATACACATTCTTTTCGGCAGCACACGGAACATTCTCCAAAATAGATCACATCTTAGGGCACAAAGAAAATCTGTACAAATTCAGAAGTATCAAAATCATTCCCTGCATTCTTCCAGACCACAATGGAATAAAATTAGAGCTCAACTCATTCAGCCACCACAGAAAATCCCACAATTCATGGAGACTAAAGAACACACTGCTGAACCATCAGTGGATCATTGAAGAAATTAAAACAGAAATTCAAATGTTTATGGACTTCAACCAAGTTGAGGGCACAAAGTACCAGCTCCTTTGGGACACAGCAAAGGCAGTACTCAGAGGAAAATTTATATCTCTGAGTACATACATCAACAAACTGGAGAAACAGCAACTCAGTAATTTAAGGAAGCACGTTAATTTTCTGGAGAGAGAACAGCAAGCCAAACCCCAAGTCAATAGACGGAAGCAAATAATTAAAATCAAATCAGAATTAAATCAATTAGAGACGAAAAAAACCATCGAAAGAATCAACAAAACAAAGAGTTGGTTCTTTGAAAAAATCAACAAGATAGACAGACCCCTGGCAAAACTGACCAAAGAACGAAGGCAGCACACTCAAATAAACAAGATAAGAGATGAAACAGGTAGCATCACCACAGAAATAACCGAAATTCAGAAAATAATAAGGGACTATTTTGCAAACCTTTATGCCAACAAATTCGAGAACTTGGAAGAAATGGATGATTTCCTAGAAAAAATTGATACCCCCCAACTCAACTATGAAGACTTAAACCTTCTAAACAGACCCATATCCAGTATTGAAATAGAAACAGCAATAAATGATCTCCCATCCAAGAAAAGCCCAGGTCCAGATGGATTCACCGCAGAATTCTACAAGGCCTTCAAAACAGAACTCACTCCAATATTTCTCAAACTCTTCAAT
Source organism: Perognathus longimembris pacificus (assembly GCF_023159225.1). Classification (NCBI taxonomy): domain Eukaryota; kingdom Metazoa; phylum Chordata; class Mammalia; order Rodentia; family Heteromyidae; genus Perognathus; species Perognathus longimembris. The sequence goes on along the minus strand of NW_025962089.1, from coordinate 35,524 downwards.
GAAATTGAAAGAGAACGTTCACTGCCAGACTCATTTTATGAAGCCAGTATAACCCTCATCCCAAAACCAGGCAGAGACTCATCACGGAAAGAGGACTACAGACCAATCTCCCTGATGAACATAGATGCAAAAATTCTCAAGAAAATTCTGGCCAATCGACTTCAACAGGTCATCAAAAAAATCATACACCACGATCAAACTGGATTCATCCCAGGGATGCAAAGCTGGTTTAATATACGCAAGTCAATTAGTGTAATCCACCACATCAACCGGAGCAAGGTAAAGAACCACATGGTTTTATCGCTGGATGCGGAAAAAGCGTTCGATAAAATCCAGCACCCATTTATGCTAAAAGCCCTGGAAAAACTGTGATTCCAGGGAACATTCCTGAATATAATCAACGCAGTTTATGACAAACCAACAGCAAGCATAACTCTAAATGGTGAAAAACTAAAGCCATTCCCTTTAAATCAGGAACAAGGCAGGGATGTCCACTCTCTCCACTGCTCTTCAACATAGTACTAGAATTCCTAGCCAGAGCAATTAGGCAAGAAGAGAATATAAAGGGGATCCAAATAGGAAAAGATGAAGTTAAACTTTCTCTCTTCGCAGATGACATGATCCTATACCTAAAGAATCCCATAGACTCTACCCCCAAGCTACTAGAGCTGATACAAAACTTTGGCAAAGTTGCAGGATATAAAATAAACCTTCAAAAATCAACGGCCTTTCTCTATGCTAACAACCCGAAGACCGAGGCTGAAGTCAGGAAAGCAACTCCTTTTGCAATAGCCCCCCAAAATACAAAATACCTAGGAATAACCTTAACCAAAGAAGTGAAAGACCTCTTTGAAGAGAACTTTAAAAGCTTGAAAAATGAAATTAAGTCAGAACTAAGAAAATGGAAAAACCTCCCATGCTCCTGGATTGGGAGGATTAATGTAATCAAAATGGCAATATAGCCAAAGGCTATCTACAAATTCAATGCAATACCCATTAATATCCCAACACCATTCTTTAATGAAATAGAGGAAGCAATCCAGAAATTCATATGGAACAATAAAAGACCTAGAATAGCAAAAACACTCCTAAGCAGAAAGAACAGTGCTGGAGGAATTATAAAGCTATAGTAATAAAAACAGCTTGGTATTGGCACCGGAACAGGCCTGAAGACCAATGGAACAGAATTGAAGACCCAGAATTAAACCCACAGAACTATGCCTACTTAATCTTTGATAAAGGAGCTAAAACAATAGTATGGAAGAAAGATAGCCTCTTTAACAAGTGGTGCTGGCAAAACTGGCTCAACACATGCAACAAACTAAAACTAGATCCTTATATATCACCCTGCACCAAAATCAATTCCAAATGGATTAAAGACCTTGAAATCAAAACAGGCACCCTGAAGACACTAAAGGAAGGAGTAGGAGAAACACTTGGGCTCCTTGGCACAGGACAGAACTTCCTTAACAAAGACCCTGAAAGGCTACAAATCAAAGAAAGTTTGGACAAATGGGACTGCATCAAACTCCAGAGCTTCTGCACGGCAAAGGACATAGCTCTCAAGATAAACAGAAAGCCCACAGACTGGGAGAAAATCTTTACCGGACATTCAACAGACAAAGGCCTCATCTCTAAAATATATGCAGAACTAAAAAAATTACCTTCTTCCAAAACAAAACTGCAAAGAACCAATAGCCCCCTCATCAAGTGGGCTAAAGACGTACAAAGAAACTTCTCTGATGAGGAAATGAGAATGGCCAATAGTCATATGAAAAAATGCTCTACATCACTGGCCATAAAGGAAATGCAAATCAAAACAACATTGAGATTCCATCTCACCCCAGCAAGAATGTCATATATCAAGAAAACTAATAATAGCAATTGTTGGAGGGGATGTGGCCAAAAGGGAACCCTACTTCATTGTTGGTGGGAATGTAAACTGGTTCAGCCACTCTGGCAAGCAGTATGGAGATTCCTCAGAAGGCTCAATATAGAACTCCCCTATGACCCAGCAGCCCCACTGTTGGGTATCTATCCAAAAGCCCTCAAACAAAATCACAGTAATGCCACCAGCACAACAATGTTCATCGCAGCACAATTTGTCACAGCGAGAAGCTGGAACCAACCCAGATGCCCATCCATAGATGAATGGATCAGGAAAATGTGGTACATTTACACAATGGAATTTTATGCCTCTATCAGAAAGAATGACATTGTTCCATTTGTAAGGAAATGGAAGGACTTGGAAAAAGTTATACTAAGTGAAGTGAGCCAGACCCAAAGAAACATGGACTCTATGGCCTCCCTTATTGGGAACAATTAGTACAGGTTTAGGCAAGCCATAGAAGAGCATCACAAGGCCCAATAGCTATACCCTTAGAAACACATAAGATGATGCTAAATGAAATGAACTCCATGTTATGGAAACAAGTGATATATCACAGTTGTAACTACTTTCAACGTCCTATGTGTATGTGTGGTTTCTATTATTGATAATGTTTTGTATCACCTTCCTACGTTTGTACCTACACTATCTCTGTAATCTTATCTGAGTATATTGGAAACCGTGTTTACTGGTATTGGAAGTAGGAAATTCAAAGGGAATACCAAATTCTAGAGACACAGGGTAAAAAAAGAGAAATAACTACAAAAGCAATACTTGCAAAACTCTTTGGTGTAAGTGAACTGAACAACTGGGGGGGGAGGGAAAAAGGGGAGGGAAGGGGGCATGAGAGACAAGGCAACAAACAGTACAAGAAATGTATCCAATGCCCAACGTATGATACTGTAACCTCTCTGTACGTCAGTTTGATAATAAAAATTTGAGAAAAAAAAAGAAAAGAAAAGCCGTAGCTTAATAAATTAAATACTTCCTGGTATGGTTACTGTACTGGTAACTCCCCAAAAGAATCTGGATTGTGGTGAGGGAACAGAGAAAAAAGCTCATTTAGGACCTGCACTTACGAAGGGGGTAGGCAGCTGTATATCAGGGAGTAAACCTTCTGAGAAGAAAAGCAGCTGGAGCTTGTTAAGGAAATTACACAGGGGAAAGGATAATGTACTGGGAACTCCTCAGAAGAATCTGATTTGTGGTGAGGGGTGAGAGATAAAAGCTCATTTAGGAACGGCATGAACATGCTGCGTAGGTAGCTGTTTATCAGTAAATGTCTCCACTGAGATTAAGAAAGGCAGTAGCTTAATAAATTAAGTACTTCCTGGTATGGTTACTGTACTGGTAACTCCCCAAAAGATTCTGGATTGTGGTGAGGGAACAGAGAAAAAAGCTCATTTAGGACCTGCACTTACGAAGGGGGTAGGCAGCTGTATATCAGGGAGTATCCCTTCTGAGAATAAAAACAGCTGGATCTTGTTAAGGTAATTCCACAGGGAAAAGGATAATGTACTGGGAACTACTGAGAAGAATCTGATTTGTGGTGAGGGGAGAGAAATAAAAGCTCATTTAAGAACGACATGAACATGCTGCGTAGGTAGCGGTTTATCAGTAAATATCTCCACTGAGATTAATAAAAGCAGTAGCTTAGTAAATTAAGTACTTCCTGGTATGGTTTCTGTACTGGTAACTCCAAAAATGAATCTGGATTGTAGTGAGGGAACAGAGAAAAAGGCTCATTTAGGACCTGCACTTACGAAGGGGGTAGGCAGCTGTATATCAGGGAGTATCCCTTCTGAGAATAAAAATAGCTAGAGCTTGTTAAGTTAATTAGACAGGGGAAAGGATAATCTACTTGGAACTCCTCAGAAGAATCTGATTTGTGGTGAGGGGAGAGAGATAAAAGCTCATTTAAACGACATGAACATACTGGGTAGGTAGCTGTTTATCAGTAAATATCTCCACTGAGATTAAGAAAAGCAGTATCTTAATAAATTAAGTACTTCCTGGTATGGTTACTGTACTGGTAACTCCCCAAAAGAAACTGGATTGTGGTGAGGGAACAGAGAAAAAAGCTCATTTAGGACCTGCACTTACGAAGGGGGTAGGCAGCTGTATATCAGGGAGTAAAGCTTCTGAGAATAAAAACAGCTGGAGCTTGTTAAGGTAATTACACAGGGGAAAGGATAATGTACTGGGAACTCCTCAGAAGAATCTGATTTGTGGTGAGGGGAGAGAGATAAAAGCTCATTTAGGAACGACATGAACATGCTGCGTAGGTAGCTGTTTATCAGTAAATATCTCCACTGAGATTAAGCAGTAGTTTAATAAATTAAGTACTTCCTTGTATGGTTACTGTACTGGTAACTCCCCAAAAGAATCTGGATTGTTGTGTGGGAACACAGAAAAACGCTCATTTAGGACCTGCACTTACGAAGGGGGTAGGCAGCTGCATATCAGGGAGTATCCCTTCTGAGAATAAAAACAGCTGGAGCTTGTTAAGGTAATTACACAGGGGAAAGGATAATGTACTGGGAACTCCTCAGAAGAATCTGATTTGTGGTGAGGGGAGAGACATAAAAGCTCATTTAAACGACATGAACATGCTGCGTTGGTTGCTGTTTATCAGTAAATATCTCCACTGAGATTAAGAAAAGAAGTAACTTAATAAATTAAGTACTTCCTTGTATGGTTACTGTACTTGTAACTCCCCAAAAGAATCTGGATTGTGGTGAGGGAACAGAGAATAAAGCTCATTTAGGACCTGCACTTACGAAGGGGGTAGGCAGCTGTATATCAGGGAGTATCCCTTCTGAGAATAAAAACAGCTGGAGCTTGTTAAGGTAATTACACAGGGGAAAGGATAATATACTGGGAACTCCTCAGAAGAATCTGATTTGTGGTGAGGGGAGAGAGATAAAAGCTCATTTAGGAAAGACATGAACATGCTGCGTAAGTAGCTGTTTATCAGTAAATATCTCCACTGAGATTAAGAAAAGCAGTAGCTTAATAAATTAAGTACTTCCTAGTATGGTTACTGTACTTTTAACTCCCCAAAAGAATCTGGATTGTGGTGAGGGAACATACAAAAAAGCTCATTTAGGACCTGCACTTACGAAGGGTTAGGCAGCTGTATATCAGGGAGTAAACCTTCTGAGTATAAAAACAGCCTGATCTTCTTAAGGGAATTACACAGGGGAAAGGATAATGTACTGGGAACTCCTCAGAAGATTCTGATTTGTGGTGAGGGTAGAGAGATAAAAGCTCATTTAGGAACGACATGAAAATGCTGCATAGGTAGCTGTTTATCAGTAAATATCTCCACTGAGATTAAGAAAAGAAGTAGCTTAATAAATTAAGTACTTCCTGGTATGGTTACTGTACTGGTAACTCCCCAAAAGAATCTGGATTGTGGTGAGGGAACAGAGAAAAAAGCTCATGTAGGACCTGCACTTACGAAGGGGGTAGGCAGCTGTATATCAGGGAGTAAACCTTGTGAGAATAAAAACAGCTGTATCTTGTTAAGGTAATTACACAGGGGAAAGGATAATGTACTGGGAACTCCTCAGAAGAATCTGATTTGTGGTGAGGGGAGAGAGATAAAAGCTCATTTAGGAACGACATGAACATGCTGCATAGGTAGCTGTTTATCAGTAAATATCTCCACTGAGATTAAGAAAAGCAGTAGCTTAATAAATTAAGTACTTCCTGGTATGGTTACTGTACTGGTAACTCCCCAAAAGAATCTGGATTGTGGTGAGGGAACAGAGAAAAAGCTCATTTAGGACCTGCACTTACGAAGGGGGTAGGCAGCTGTATATCAGGGAGTAAACCTTCTGAGAAGAAAAGCAGCTGGAACTTGTTAAGGAAATTACACAGGGTAAAGGATAATGTACTGGGAACTCCTCAGAAGAATCTGATTTGTGGTGAGGGGTGAGAGATAAAAGCTCATTTAGGAACGATATGAACATGCTGCGTAGGTAGCTGTTTATCAGTAAATATCTCCACTGAGATTAAGAAAGGCAGTAGCTTAATAAATTAAGTACTTCCTGGTATGGTTACTGTACTGGAAACTCCCCAAACGAATCTGGATTGTGGTGAGGGAGCAGAGAAAAAAGCTCATTTAGGACCTGCACTTACGAAGGGGGTAGGCAGCTGTATATCAGGGAGTAAAACTTCTGAGAATAAATATAGCTGGAGCTTGTTAAGGTAATTACACAGGGGAAAGGATAATGTACTGGGAACTACTCAGAAGAATCTGATTTGTGGTGAGGGGAGAGAGATAAAAGCTCATTAAGTAACGAAATGAACATGCTGCGTAGGTACCTGTTTATCAGTAAATATCTCCACTGAGATTAAGAAAAGCAGTAGCTTAATAAATTAAGTATTTCCGGGTATTTTTACTGTACTGGTAACTCCCCAAAAGAATCTGGATTGTGGTGAGGGAACAGAGAATAAAGCTCATTTAGGACCTGCACTTACGAAGGGGGTAGGCAGCTGTATATCAGGGAGTATCCCTTCTGAGAATAAAAACAGCTGGATCTTGTTAAGGTAATTACACAGGGAAAAGGATAATGTACTGGGAACTAATGAGAAGAATCTGATTTGTGGTGATGGGAGGGAAATAAAAGCTCATTTAAGAACGACATGAACATGCTGCGTAGGTAGCGGTTTATCAGTAAATATCTCCACTGAGATTAATAAAAGCAGTAGTTTAATAAATTAAGTACTTCCTGGTATGGTTACTGTACTGGTAACTCCCCAAAAGAATCTGGATTGTGGTGACGGAACAGAGAAAAAAGCTCATTTAGGACCTGCAATTACGAAGGGGTTAGACAGCTGTATATCATGGAGTAAACCTTCTGAGAATAAAAACAGCTGGAGCTTGTTAAGGTAATTACACAGGGGAAAGGATAATGTACTGGGAACTCCTCAGAAGAATCTGATTTGTGGTGAGGGGAGAGAGATAAAAGCTCATATAGGAAAGACATGAACATGCTGCGTAAGTAGCTGTTTATCAGTAAATATCTCCACTGAGATTAAGAAAAGCAGTAGCTTAATAAATTAAGTACTTCCTAGTATGGTTACTGTACTTTTAACTCCCCAAAAGAATCTGGATTGTGGTGAGGGAACATACAAAAAAGCTCATTTAGGACCTGCACTTACGAAGGGTTAGGCAGCTGTATATCAGGGAGTAAACCTTCTGAGTATAAAAACAGCCTGATCTTCTTAAGGGAATTACACAGGGGAAAGGATTATGTACTGGGAACTCCTCAGAAGAATCTGATTTGTGGTGAGGGGAGAGAGATAAAAGCTCATTTAGGAACGACATGAACATGCTGCGTAGGTAGTTGTTTGTCAGTAAATATCTCCACTGAGATTTAGAAAAGCAGTAGCTTAATAAATTAAGTACTTCCTGGTATGGTTACTGTACTGGTAATGCCCCAAAAGAATCTGGATTCTGGTGAGGGAAAAGAGAAAAAAGCTCATTTAGGACCTGCACTTACAAAGGGGGTAGGTAGCTGTATATCAGGGAGTAAAACTTCTGAGTATAAAAACAGCCTAAGCTTCTTAAGGTAATTACACAGGGGAAAGGATAATGTACTGGGAACTCCTCAGAAGAATCTGATTTGTGGTGAGGGGAGAGAGATAAAAGCTCATTAAGTAACGAAATGAACATGCTGCGTAGGTACCTGTTTATCAGTAAATATCTCCACTGAGATTAAGAAAAGCAGTAGCTTAATAAATTAAGTACTTCCTGGTATGGTTACTGTACTGGTAACTCCCCAAAAGAATCTGGATTGTGGTGAGGGAACAGAGAAAAAAGCTCATTTAGGACCTGCACTTACCAAGGGGGTAGGCAGCTGTATATCAGGAGTAAACCTTCTGAGAAGAAAAGCAGCTGGAGCTTGTTAAGGAAATTAAACATGGTAAAGGATAATGTACTGGGAACTCCTCAGAAGAATCTGATTTGTGGTGAGGGGAGAGAGATAAAAGCTCATTTAGGAACGACATGTACATGCTGCGTAGGTAGCTGTTTGTCAGTAAATATCTCCACTGAGATTAAGTAAAGCAGTAGCTTAATAATTTAAGAACTTCCTGGTATGGTTACTGTATTTCTAACTCCCCAAATGAATCTGGATTGTGGTGAGGGAACAGAGAAAAAAGCTCATTTAGACCTGCACTTACGAAGGGGGTAGGCAGCTGTATATCTGGGAGTAAACCTTCTGATAATAAAAACAGCTGGACTTTGTGAAGGTAATTACAAAGGGGAAAGGATGATGTACTGGGAACTCCTCAGAAGAATCTGATTTGTGGTGAGGGGAGAGAGATAAAAGATCATTAAGAACGACATGAACATAACGGGTTGGTAGCTGTTTATCAGTTAATATCTCCACTGAGATTAAGAAAAGCAGTAGCTTAATAAATTAAGTACTTCAAAGTATGGTTACTCTACTGGTAACTCCCCAAAAGAATCTGGATTGTGGTGAGGGAACAGAGAAAAAAGCGCATTTAGGACCTGCACTAACGAAAAGGGTAGGCAGCTGTATATCAGGGAGTATCCCTTCTGAGAATATAAATAGCTGGAGCTTGTTAAGGTAATCACACAGGGGAAAGGATAATGTACTTGGAACTCCTCAGAAGAATCTGATTTGTGGTGAGGGGAGAGACATAAAAGCTCATTTATACGACATGAACATGCTGCGTAGGATGCTGTTTATCAGTAAATATCTCCACTGAGATTAAGAAAAGAAGTAACTTAATAAATTAAGTACTTCCTTGTATGGTTACTGTACTTGTAACTCCCCAAAAGAATCTGGATTGTGGTGAGCGCACAGAGAATGAAGCTCATTTAGGACCTGCACTTACGAAGGGGGTAGGCAGCTGTATATCAGGGAGTATCCCTTCTGAGAATAAAAACAGCTGGAGCTTGTTAAGGTAATTATACAGGGGAAAGGAAAATGTACTGGGAACTCCTCAGAAGAATCTGATTTGTGGTGAGGGGAGAGAGATAAAAGCTCATATAGGAAAGACACGAACATGCTGCGTAAGTAGCTGTTTATCAGTAAATATCTCCACTGAGATTAAGAAAAGCAGTAGCTTAATAAATTAAGTACTTCCTAGTATGGTTACTGTACTTTTAACTCCCCAAAAGAATCTGGATTGTGGTGAGGGAACATACAAAAAAGCTCATTTAGGACCTGCACTTACGAAGGGTTAGGCAGCTGTATATCAGGGAGTAAACCTTCTGAGTATAAAAACATCCTGATCTTCTTAAGGGAATTACACAGGGGAAAGGATTATGTACTGGGAACTCCTCAGAAGAATCTGATTTGTGGTGAGGGGAGAGAGATAAAAGCTCATTTAGGAACGACATGAACATGCTGCGTAGGTAGTTGTTTGTCAGTAAATATCTCCACTGAGATTAAGAAAAGCAGTAGCTTAATAAATTAAGTACTTCCTGGTATGGTTACTGTACTGGTAATGCCCCAAAAGAATCTGGATTCTGGTGAGGGAAAAGAGAAAAAAGCTCATTTAGGACCTGCACTTACGAAGGGGGTAGGCAGCTGTATATCAGGAGTAAACATTCTGAGAAGAAAAGCAGCTGGAGCTTGTTAAGGAAATTAAACATGGTAAAGGATAATGTACTGGGAACTCCTCAGAAGAATCTGATTTGTGGTGAGGGGAGAGAGATAAAAGCTCATTTAGGAACGACATGTACATGCTGCGTAGGTAGCTGTTTGTCAGTAAATATCTCCACTGAGATTAAGTAAAGCAGTAGCTTAATAATTTAAGAACTTGCTGGTATGGTTACTGTATTTCTAACTCCCCAAATGAATCTGGATTGTGGTGAGGGAACAGAGAAAAAAGCTCATTTAGACCTGCACTTACGAAGGGGGTAGGCAGCTGTATATCTGGGAGTAACCCTTCTGATAATAAAAACAGCTGGACTTTGTGAAGGTAATTACAAAGGGGAAAGGATGATGTACTGGGAACTCCTCAGAAGAATCTGATTTGTGGTGAGGGGAGAGAGATAAAAGATCATTAAGAACGACATGAACATAACGGGTTGGTAGCTTTTTATCAGTTAATATCTCCACTGAGATTAAGAAAAGCAGTAGCTTAATAAATTAAGTACTTCAAAGTATGGTTACTCTACTGGTAACTCCCCAAAAGAATCTGGATTGTGGTGAGGGAACAGAGAAAAAAGCGCATTTAGGACCTGCACTAACGAAAAGGGTAGGCAGCTGTATATCAGGGAGTATCCCTTCTGAGAATATAAATAGCTGGAGCTTGTTAAGGTAATTACACAGGGGAAAGGATAATGTACTTGGAACTCCTCAGAAGAATCTGATTTGTGGTGAGGGGAGAGACATAAAAGCTCATTTAAACGACATGAACATGCTGCGTTGGTTGCTGTTTATCAGTAAATATCTCCACTGAGATTAAGAAAAGAAGTAACTTAATAAATTAAGTACTTCCTTGTATGGTTACTGTACTTGTAACTCCCCAAAAGAATCTGGATTGTGGTGAGCGCACAGAGAATGAAGCTCATTTAGGACCTGCACTTACGAAGGGGGTAGGCAGCTGTATATCAGGGAGTATCCCTTCTGAGAATAAAAACAGCTGGAGCTTGTTAAGGTAATTATACAGGGGAAAGGAAAATGTACTGGGAACTCCTCAGAAGAATCTGATTTGTGGTGAGGGGAGAGAGATAAAAGCTCATATAGGAAAGACACGAACATGCTGCGTAAGTAGCTGTTTATCAGTAAATATCTCCACTGAGATTAAGAAAAGCAGTAGCTTAATAAATTAAGTACTTCCTAGTATGGTTACTGTACTTTTAACTCCCCAAAAGAATCTGGATTGTGGTGAGGGAACATACAAAAAAGCTCATTTAGGACCTGCACTTACGAAGGGTTAGGCAGCTGTATATCAGGGAGTAAACCTTCTGAGTATAAAAACAGCTGGAGCTTGTTAAGGTAATTACACAGGGGAAAGGATATTGTACTGGGAACTCCTCAGAAGAATCTGATTTGTGGTGAGGGGTGAGAGATAAAAGCTCATTTAGGAACGACATGAACATGCTGCGTAGGTAGCTGTTTATCAGGAAATATCTCCACTGAGATTAAGAAAGGCAGTAGCTTAATAAATTAAGTACTTCCTGGTATGGTTACTGTACTGGTAACTCCCCAAAAGAATCTGGATTGTGGTGAGGGAACAGAGAAAAAAGCCCATTTAGGACCTGCACTTACGAAGGGGGTAGGCAGCTGTATATCAGGGAGTAAACCTTCTGCGAATAAAAACAGCTGGAGCTTGTTAAGGTAATTACACAGGGGAAAGGATAATGTACTGGGAACTCCTCAGAAGAATCTGATTTTTGGTGAGGGGTGAGAGATAAAAGCTCATTTAGGAACGACATGTACATGCTGCATAGTTACCTGTTTATCAGTAAATATCTCTACTGAGATTAAGAAAAGCAGTAGCTTAATAACTTAAGTTCTTCCTGGTATGGTTACTGTACTGGTAACTCCCCAAAAGAATCTGGATTGTGGTGAGGTAACAGAGAAAAAAGCTCATTTAGGACCTGCACTTACCAAGGGGGTAGGCAGCTGTATATCAGGGAGTAAACCTTCTGAGAATAAAAACAGCTGGAGCTTGTTAAGGTAATTACACAGGGGAAAGGATAATGTACTGCGAACTCCTAAGAAAAATCTGATTTGTGGTGAGGGGAGAGAGATAAAAGCTCATTTAGGAACGACATGAACATGCTGCGTAGATAGCTGTTTATCAGTAAATATCTCCACTGAGATTAAGAAAAGCAGTAGTTTAATATATTAAGTACTTCCTGGTATGGTTACTGTACTCTTAACTCCCCAAAAGAATCTGGATTGTGGTGAAGGAACAGAGAAGAAAGCTCATTTAGGACCTGCACTTACGAGGGGTTAGGCAGCTGTATATCAGGCTGTAAAACTTCTGAGTATATAAACAGCCTGAGCTTGTTAAGGTAATTACACAGGGGAAAGGATAATGTACTGGGAACTCCTCAGAAGAATCTGATTTGTGGTGAGGGGAGAGAGATAAAAGCTCATTTAAGAACGACATGAAAATGCTGCATAGGTAGCTGTTTATCAGTAAATATCTCCACTGAGATGAAGAAAAGCAGTAGCTTAATAAATTAAGTACTTCCTGGTATGGTTACTGTACTGGTAACTCGCCAAAACAATTTGAATGTGGTGAGGGAACAGTGAAAAAAGCTCATTTAGGACCTGCACTTACCAAGGGGGTAGGCAGCTGTATATCAAGGAGTAAACCTTCTGAGAATAAAAACAGCTGGAGCTTGTTAAGGTAATTACACAGGGGAAAGGATAATGTACTGCGAACTCCTCAGAAAAATCTGATTTGTGGTGAGGGGAGAGAGATAAAAGCTCATTTAGGAACGACATGAACATGCTGCGTAGGTAGCTGTTTATCAGTAAATATCTCCATTGAGATGAAGAAAAGCAGTAGCTTAATGAATAAAGTACTTCCTGGTATGGTTACTGTACTGGTAACTACCCAAAAGAATCTGGATTGTGGTGAGGAAACAGAGAAAAAAGCTCATTTAGGACCTGCACTTACGAAGGGTTAGGCAGCTGTATATCAGGGAGTATCACTTCCGAGAATAAAAACAGCTGGAGCTTGTTAAGGTAATTACACAGGGGAAAGGATAATGTACTGGGAACTCCTCAGAAGAATCTGATTTTTAGCGAGGGGAGAGAGATAAAAGCTCATTTAGGAACGACATGAAAATGCTGCGTAGGTAGCTGTTTATCAGTAAATATCTCCACTGAGATTAAGAAAAGCAGTAGCTTAATAAATTAAGTACTTCCTAGTATGGTTACTGTACTGGTAACTCCCCAAAAGAATCTGGATTGTGGTGAGCGATCAGAGAATAAAGCTCATTTAGGACCTGCACTTACGAAGGGGGTAGGCAGCTGTATATCAGGGAGTATCCCTTCTGAGAATAAAAACAGCTGGAGCTTGTTAAGGTAATTACACAGGGGAAAGGATAATGTACTGGGAACTCCTCAGAAGAATCTGATTTGTGGTGAGGGGAGAGAGATAAAAGCTCATTTAGGAACGACATGAACATGCTGCGTAGGTAGCGGTTTATCACTAAATATCTCCACTGAGATTAAGAAAAGCAGTAGCTTAATAAATTAAGTACTTCCTGGCATGGTTACTGTCCTGGTAACTCCCCAAAAGAATCTGGATTGTGGTGAGGGAACAGAGAAAAAAAGCTCATTTAGGACCTGAACTTACGAAGGAGGTAGGCAGCTGTATATCAGGGAGTATCAGTTCTGAGAATAAAAACAGCTGGATCTTGTTAAGGTAATTACACAGGGGAAAGGATAATGTACTGGGAACTCCTCAGAAGAATCTGATTTGTGGTGAGGGGAGACAGAGAAAAGCTCATTTAGGAACCCCATGAACATGCTGCGTAGGTAGCTGTTTATCAGTAAATATCTCCACTGTTTTTAAGAAAAGCAGTAGCTTAATAAATTAAGTACTTCCTGGCATGGTTACTGTACTGGTAACTCCCCAAAAGAATCTGGATTGTGGTGAGGGAAGAGAGAAAAAAGCTAATTTAGGACCTGAACTTACGAAGTGGGTAGGCAGCTCTATATCAGGGAGTATCCCTTCTGAGAATAAAAACAGCTGGAGCTTGTTAAGGAAATTACACAGGGGAAGGGATAATGTACTGGGAACTCCTCAGAAGAATCTGATTTATGGTGAGGGGAGAGAGATAAAAGCTCATTTAGGAACGACGTGAACATACTGGGTTGGTAGCTGTTTATCAGTAAATATCTCCACTGAGATTAAGAAAAGCAGTAGCTTAATAAATTAAGTACTTCCTGGTATGGTTACTCTACTGGTAACTCCCCAATAGAATCTGGATTGGGATGAGGGAACAGAGAAAAAAGCTCATTTAGGACCTGCACTTACGAAGGGGGTAGGCAGCTGTATATCAGGGAGTATCCCTTCTGAGAATAAAAACAGCTGGACTTTGTTAAGGTAATTACAAAGGGGAAAGGATGATGTACTGGGAACTCCTCAGAAGAATCTGATTTGTGGTGGGTGGAGAGAGATATAAGCTCATTTAGGAACGACATGAACATACTGGGTTGGTAGCTGTTTATCAGTTAATATCTCCACTGAGATTAAGAAAAGAAGTAGCTTAATAAAGTAAGTACTTCCTAGTATGGTAACTGTACTGGTAACTCCCCAAAAGAATCTGGATTGTGGTGAGGGAACAGAGAAAAAAGCTCATTTAAGACCTGCACTTACGAAGGGGTTAGGCAGCTGTATATCAGGAAGTATCCCTTCTGAGAATAAAAACACCTGGTGCTTGTTAAGGTAATTACACAGGGGAAAGGATAATGTACTGGGAACTCCTCAGAAGAATCTGATTTTTGGTGAGGGGAGAGAGATAAAAGCTCATTTAAGAACGACATGTACATGCTGCGTAGGTAGCTGTTTATCAGTAAATATCTCCACTGAGATTAAGAAAAGCAGTAGCTTAATAAATTAAGTACTTCCTTGTATGGGTACTGTACTGGTAACTCCCCAAAAGAATCTGGATTGTGGTGAGGGAACAGAGAAAAAAGCTCATTTAGGACCCGCACTTACGAAGGGTGTAGGCAACTGTATATTAGGGAGTATCCCGTCTGAGAATAAAAACAGCTGGAGCTTGTTACGGTAATTACACAGGGGAAAGGATAATGTACTGAGAACTCCTCAGAAGAATCTGATTTGTGGTGTGGGGAGAGAGAGAAAAGCTCATTTAGGAACGCCATGAACATGCTGCGTAGGTAGCTGTTTATCAGTAAATATCTCCACTGAGATTAAGAAAAGCAGTAACTTAATAAATTAAGTATTTCGTGGTATCGTTACTGTACTGGTAACTCCCCAAAAGAATCTGGATTGTGGTGAGGGAACAGAGAAAAAAGCTCATTTAGGACCTGCACTTACGAAGGGCGTAGGCAGCTTTATATCAGGGAGTATCACTTCTGAGAATAAAAACAGCTGGAGCTTGTTAAGGTAATTACAAAGGGGAAAGGATAATGTACTGGGAACTCCTCAGAAGTATCTGATTTGTGGTGAGGGGAGAGAGATAAAAGCTCATTTAGGAACGACATGAACATACTGGGTTTTTAGCTGTTTATCAGTAAATATCTCCACTGAGATTAAGAAAAGCAGTATCTTAATATATTAAGTACTTCCTGGTATGGTTACTGTACTGGTAACTCCCCAAAAGAATCTGGATTGTGGTGAGGGAACAGAGAAAAAAGCTCATTTAGGACCTGCACTTACGAAGGGGGTAGGCAGCTGTATATCAGGGAGTATCCCTTCTGAGAATAAATACAGCTTGAGCTTGTTAAGGTAATTACACAGGGGAAAGGATAATGTACTGGGAACTCCTCAGAAGATTCTGATTTGGGGTGAGGGGAGAGAGATAAAAGCTCATTTAAGGAGTAGCTTGAAGACGGCGGAGGAGCGGCTGTGCCCTGCAGAGCTCCCTCCGATATCGTAGTTTTCTCACCTCATGGAAACTGTTTCTCCGAGAAAGACAGCCAAAGTAAGTTCTAACAGTACAGGGATTCTCTACAGGAAGGAAAAATCGACTTTGCTCGTCTGAAAACACAGTTTTGAGCTCCGGGCGGCTTCCCGCCGCGGCGCCAGCGCTGGCTCTTCGCAGCTAAATCGAGAAATACTCCAGACGGCAGCCGAGCACGGAGGACCTGACATCGCAGAGACAGCGTGAGTACCCCGCAAAAAAAAAAAAAAATTATTCTCGCTTGTGCCCACAGTCCAGCGTCTGGAAGGCATCCCTGTCCCCACCGCCAGAGCAAAGCGCCATCTTTGGCACTGGCATAGGGTCAGACCAGACTGGAACTGAAGCGGGCCTGGGGAAAGCGAAGTCAAAAAAGCCATCTTTCAAAAGGGCAGGAGGGGATGAATCAGTGAGAACCAGCTCCGCCCAGAAGAACGCCCCCTGCCCTGGTGGGAGGGGAGTCCGGGGATTATCCAGAGATGCCCCGCCCTGCCCGCCGGAACTTCTAAACTTAAAGCAAAAGCTGGGAGCAGCTACCAGGGGCACTGAAACAACAGAAGGAGGAACAAACAGTTCCGGGGACAGCTAAACGGTCCCGTCACAGAGGAAAATAATTCCCAGCTCAAAACGGAGCTGCATTCCATAGCTACCTATGCCAAAGAGGCCTCCTCCCTCAGGCAAGCAACTCTTAGTGGAGCAAAACAGGCCAGAGGCTCCACGCTCTGCTGAGTTCACAGTCTAGTCAAGTCCAGGCATCAAAGGCAGCGGCCCCACAGCAGACAGAGGAGCCACAGTTCCTGTGACTGCCCACGTCCCCATCGACAGAGGACGCCCAAGGCCTGCCTGCAAGCTGTGCGAACCTCAGAGACCCACGATTGCACCAACAGGGGAGAAGGTCAGAACAGATCCACCCCTTGCCAACTGAAATCAAGTCAAACCAGCCAATCAGGAAAATAGACTGCAGTCCATTGCAGGGAAACCAGAGACTGGTTTCTTTTTCTTTTCAAACATTTTTTTTAACTTTTCTTTTTAATTTTTTCACACCTGAAACATCATTGGCTGTTTTTTTTGTTTGTTTGTTTTTTTTGTTTGTTTTCCATTTTCACTGGTTTGTTTTATCAAGTTTTTTTTTGTGTTTGTTTATTTGCTTGGGTTGTCCCTTTTCTGTTATTTTCCTTTTTATTTACTTATGCTTCCTTGTTAAATAATTTTTCTCTGTTTTGTGTATCTGTCTTCCAGTATTTTTACTTCATTTCTCTCGTTGCGTCCTCTTCCTTTAAAAATTACTTTCCTATAAATAACACCTACACCCTTTTCTGCTAACTCTCCAGTGTCTGTCATTTTATCAATGTGCTTTCTACTGATTCTACTCTTCTCCACATTTCCACGTCACTGAAACTAAACCAAAATCACCACCACCACCCCCCCCAATACACTTTACTCTATTCTCTTTACTACCTCCAACTTACCCTCCTGACTTACTGCCTGGACCTCCAGGCTCCATTGACTCCTGGTTATTGGATAGAGGATATCCCAGCTTAATACGAGTGAATCAAAGGGGTTCATAGAGAAAGCCAGTCCTAAAAGAGCTTAATATAAAAACAAGAATTGCGTATAAGGTTGTAACAGTAAATAAGTAACTACTGAATACAGGGCCCAGGATCAGATGTTATATTGAAATTGTATTCTTTAGGAACACCAAATCTAACTTTATAGACAGGTATACAAGTTATCTGTATATAATTGTGAAATTGTAAGATTTACACAACAGTGCTTGGTAAGGGCTGCTTTGGGTCTTAAACAGTGCTCACAGGTGCTGGTAGACTGGCATTCCCAATTCAAATGGGCAGAAGAAACACAAGAAAGATGGCAAATAATGAAGTCTTATCCCCCACCCAAAACAAGCAGGAAGCAGAGCAGTCAATCAAAAACATAGAAGAAAACCCCCAAAATGCTCTACAAAGTTTACTGATAAACATGATAAATGAAAAGTTTGAATCTCTTCAGTCAATTATGTTAGAGCATGAGGAGGCAAAGCAAAAATTAATGGAGAATTTCATGGCATCCACAAATAGAAAGATAAGTGAGCTTCAAGAGTCAAATGAAAAGATAGCTACCCAACTTAAAGATTTGAGAGACAACACTCAAAACCAAAGTAATGAAGTTAATGAAGTAAAGAAGTCCATACAGGACCTAAGAAATGACATGGAAATCATCAGGAAAGACCAGTCAGAAGGAAAAGAGATTCGAAATCAAGTAGCTAGCCTACAGTCCCGACTAACTGAAGCAGAGGATCGAATCTCAGGAGCTGAAGATTCCTTAGATTCTATGGAGAAAGATCAAAAATCAATACAAATCCAGTCCAAGCAACAAAACAGATCGCTACAGGAGATTCAAGACACAATCAGGAAGCCCAATTTAAGGATAATAGGTATTGAGGAAAACTTGGAGAAAGAGGTTAATGGGATAGGCAACCTATTTAACAGAATATTAGCTGAGAACTTCCCAAACATCCAGAAGGAAAGGCCTATACAGATACAAGAAGCATTTAGAACCCCAAATCGACCAGACCAGAATAGGACTTCCCACCGACACATTGTGATCAAAACAGCTTCAGCAGAGTGCAAGGAAAAAATACTCAAAGCTGTTAGGGCAAAGAAAACAATCACATATAAAGGAAAAGCAATCAGAATTACCCCGGACTTCTCAGCAGAGACCATGAAAGCAAGGAGAGCCTGGAATGAAGTATACCAAACTCTAAATAAAAATAACTACCAACCAAGAATTCTGTACCCCGCCAAACTCTCCTTCATAGCCGAAGGTCAAACAAAAGTCTTCCACAATAAGGAAAAACTGAAACAATATATCTCCACCAAACCAGCTTTACACAAAATCCTTAAAGATGTACTATACAGGGAAAATAATCAAGATCCCAACACAGACAGAGAAATGAACCCTAATTAGTAAACACTAGATCAAGAAATGGGAAGACACAGCTTTAAACAAGACAGTGATAATGAAAGGAACAAACGATCACCTCTCAATCCTAACTGTCAACATTAATGGACTTAATTCTCCAATCAAACGACATAGGCTCATAACTTGGATCAAAAATCAAGATCCATCTTTCTGCTGCCTCCAAGAGACACATCTATCCAGCAAAAGTAAACATCTTCTAAAAGTGAAAGGCTGGAAACAAATCTATCAAGCAAATGGCCCCCA
This sequence comes from Perognathus longimembris pacificus, assembly GCF_023159225.1. Lineage (NCBI taxonomy): Eukaryota > Metazoa > Chordata > Mammalia > Rodentia > Heteromyidae > Perognathus > Perognathus longimembris. Next base: position 16,808 of record NW_025962089.1, on the reverse strand, counting down.
TAAGCAGGCTGGAGTTGCAATCCTAGTATCAGACAAAATTGACTTCAAATTAAAAAAGGTAAGAAGAGACAAAGATGGTTACTACATACTAGTAAAAGGATCTCTCCAACAGGAAGAAATAACCATTCTAAATATCTACACGCCAAATGCAGGAGCACCCAACTTCATCAAACAAACACTACTGGCTCTAAAAACATTCATAGACCCAAACACAATGATAGTGGGGGACTTTAACACTCCACTATCACCTCTGGACAGATCAACACGCCAAAACTGAACAAAGAAACCACAGAACTAAACAATTGCATAGACCAACTAGACTTAATCGACATCTACAGAATATTCCACCCAGCAAGGACAGAATACACATTCTTTTCGGCAGCACACGGAACATTCTCCAAAATAGATCACATCTTAGGGCACAAAGAAAATCTGTACAAATTCAGAAGTATCAAAATCATTCCCTGCATTCTTCCAGACCACAATGGAATAAAATTAGAGCTCAACTCATTCAGCCACCACAGAAAATCCCACAATTCATGGAGACTAAAGAACACACTGCTGAACCATCAGTGGATCATTGAAGAAATTAAAACAGAAATTCAAATGTTTATGGACTTCAACCAAGTTGAGGGCACAAAGTACCAGCTCCTTTGGGACACAGCAAAGGCAGTACTCAGAGGAAAATTTATATCTCTGAGTACATACATCAACAAACTGGAGAAACAGCAACTCAGTAATTTAAGGAAGCACGTTAATTTTCTGGAGAGAGAACAGCAAGCCAAACCCCAAGTCAATAGACGGAAGCAAATAATTAAAATCAAATCAGAATTAAATCAATTAGAGACGAAAAAAACCATCGAAAGAATCAACAAAACAAAGAGTTGGTTCTTTGAAAAAATCAACAAGATAGACAGACCCCTGGCAAAACTGACCAAAGAACGAAGGCAGCACACTCAAATAAACAAGATAAGAGATGAAACAGGTAGCATCACCACAGAAATAACCGAAATTCAGAAAATAATAAGGGACTATTTTGCAAACCTTTATGCCAACAAATTCGAGAACTTGGAAGAAATGGATGATTTCCTAGAAAAAATTGATACCCCCCAACTCAACTATGAAGACTTAAACCTTCTAAACAGACCCATATCCAGTATTGAAATAGAAACAGCAATAAATGATCTCCCATCCAAGAAAAGCCCAGGTCCAGATGGATTCACCGCAGAATTCTACAAGGCCTTCAAAACAGAACTCACTCCAATATTTCTCAAACTCTTCAATGAAATTGAAAGAGAACGTTCACTGCCAGACTCATTTTATGAAGCCAGTATAACCCTCATCCCAAAACCAGGCAGAGACTCATCACGGAAAGAGGACTACAGACCAATCTCCCTGATGAACATAGATGCAAAAATTCTCAACAAAATTCTGGCCAATCGACTTCAACAGGTCATCAAAAAAATCATACACCACGATCAAACTGGATTCATCCCAGGGATGCAAAGCTGGTTTAATATACGCAAGTCAATTAGTGTAATCCACCACATCAACCGGAGCAAGGTAAAGAACCACATGGTTTTATCGCTGGATGCGGAAAAAGCGTTCGATAAAATCCAGCACCCATTTATGCTAAAAGCCCTGGAAAAACTGTGATTCCAGGGAACATTCCTGAATATAATCAACGCAGTTTATGACAAACCAACAGCAAGCATAACTCTAAATGGTGAAAAACTAAAGCCATTCCCTTTAAATCAGGAACAAGGCAGGGATGTCCACTCTCTCCACTGCTCTTCAACATAGTACTAGAATTCCTAGCCAGAGCAATTAGGCAAGAAGAGAATATAAAGGGGATCCAAATAGGAAAAGATGAAGTTAAACTTTCTCTCTTCGCAGATGACATGATCCTATACCTAAAGAATCCCATAGACTCTACCCCCAAGCTACTAGAGCTGATACAAAACTTTGGCAAAGTTGCAGGATATAAAATAAACCTTCAAAAATCAACGGCCTTTCTCTATGCTAACAACCCGAAGACCGAGGCTGAAGTCAGGAAAGCAACTCCTTTTGCAATAGCCCCCCAAAATACAAAATACCTAGGAATAACCTTAACCAAAGAAGTGAAAGACCTCTTTGAAGAGAACTTTAAAAGCTTGAAAAATGAAATTAAGTCAGAACTAAGAAAATGGAAAAACCTCCCATGCTCCTGGATTGGGAGGATTAATGTAATCAAAATGGCAATATAGCCAAAGGCTATCTACAAATTCAATGCAATACCCATTAATATCCCAACACCATTCTTTAATGAAATAGAGGAAGCAATCCAGAAATTCATATGGAACAATAAAAGACCTAGAATAGCAAAAACACTCCTAAGCAGAAAGAACAGTGCTGGAGGAATTATAAAGCTATAGTAATAAAAACAGCTTGGTATTGGCACCGGAACAGGCCTGAAGACCAATGGAACAGAATTGAAGACCCAGAATTAAACCCACAGAACTATGCCTACTTAATCTTTGATAAAGGAGCTAAAACAATAGTATGGAAGAAAGATAGCCTCTTTAACAAGTGGTGCTGGCAAAACTGGCTCAACACATGCAACAAACTAAAACTAGATCCTTATATATCACCCTGCACCAAAATCAATTCCAAATGGATTAAAGACCTTGAAATCAAAACAGGCACCCTGAAGACACTAAAGGAAGGAGTAGGAGAAACACTTGGGCTCCTTGGCACAGGACAGAACTTCCTTAACAAAGACCCTGAAAGGCTACAAATCAAAGAAAGTTTGGACAAATGGGACTGCATCAAACTCCAGAGCTTCTGCACGGCAAAGGACATAGCTCTCAAGATAAACAGAAAGCCCACAGACTGGGAGAAAATCTTTACCGGACATTCAACAGACAAAGGCCTCATCTCTAAAATATATGCAGAACTAAAAAAATTACCTTCTTCCAAAACAAAACTGCAAAGAACCAATAGCCCCCTCATCAAGTGGGCTAAAGACGTACAAAGAAACTTCTCTGATGAGGAAATGAGAATGGCCAATAGTCATATGAAAAAATGCTCTACATCACTGGCCATAAAGGAAATGCAAATCAAAACAACATTGAGATTCCATCTCACCCCAGCAAGAATGTCATATATCAAGAAAACTAATAATAGCAATTGTTGGAGGGGATGTGGCCAAAAGGGAACCCTACTTCATTGTTGGTGGGAATGTAAACTGGTTCAGCCACTCTGGCAAGCAGTATGGAGATTCCTCAGAAGGCTCAATATAGAACTCCCCTATGACCCAGCAGCCCCACTGTTGGGTATCTATCCAAAAGCCCTCAAACAAAATCACAGTAATGCCACCAGCACAACAATGTTCATCGCAGCACAATTTGTCACAGCGAGAAGCTGGAACCAACCCAGATGCCCATCCATAGATGAATGGATCAGGAAAATGTGGTACATTTACACAATGGAATTTTATGCTTCTATCAGAAAGAATGACATTGTTCCATTTGTAAGGAAATGGAAGGACTTGGAAAAAGTTATACTAAGTGAAGTGAGCCAGACCCAAAGAAACATGGACTCTATGGCCTCCCTTATTGGGAACAATTAGTACAGGTTTAGGCAAGCCATAGAAGAGCATCACAAGGCCCAATAGCTATACCCTTAGAAACACATAAGATGATGCTAAATGAAATGAACTCCATGTTATGGAAACAAGTGATATATCACAGTTGTAACTACTTTCAACGTCCTATGTGTATGTGTGGTTTCTATTATTGATAATGTTTTGTATCACCTTCCTACGTTTGTACCTACACTATCTCTGTAATCTTATCTGAGTATATTGGAAACCGTGTTTACTGGTATTGGAAGTAGGAAATTCAAAGGGAATACCAAATTCTAGAGACACAGGGTAAAAAAAGAGAAATAACTACAAAAGCAATACTTGCAAAACTCTTTGGTGTAAGTGAACTGAACAACTGGGGGGGGAGGGAAAAAGGGGAGGGAAGGGGGCATGAGAGACAAGGCAACAAACAGTACAAGAAATGTATCCAATGCCCAACGTATGATACTGTAACCTCTCTGTACGTCAGTTTGATAATAAAAATTTGAGAAAAAAAAAGAAAAGAAAAGCCGTAGCTTAATAAATTAAATACTTCCTGGTATGGTTACTGTACTGGTAACTCCCCAAAAGAATCTGGATTGTGGTGAGGGAACAGAGAAAAAAGCTCATTTAGGACCTGCACTTACGAAGGGGGTAGGCAGCTGTATATCAGGGAGTAAACCTTCTGAGAAGAAAAGCAGCTGGAGCTTGTTAAGGAAATTACACAGGGGAAAGGATAATGTACTGGGAACTCCTCAGAAGAATCTGATTTGTGGTGAGGGGTGAGAGATAAAAGCTCATTTAGGAACGGCATGAACATGCTGCGTAGGTAGCTGTTTATCAGTAAATGTCTCCACTGAGATTAAGAAAGGCAGTAGCTTAATAAATTAAGTACTTCCTGGTATGGTTACTGTACTGGTAACTCCCCAAAAGATTCTGGATTGTGGTGAGGGAACAGAGAAAAAAGCTCATTTAGGACCTGCACTTACGAAGGGGGTAGGCAGCTGTATATCAGGGAGTATCCCTTCTGAGAATAAAAACAGCTGGATCTTGTTAAGGTAATTCCACAGGGAAAAGGATAATGTACTGGGAACTACTGAGAAGAATCTGATTTGTTGTGAGGGGAGAGAAATAAAAGCTCATTTAAGAACGACATGAACATGCTGCGTAGGTAGCGGTTTATCAGTAAATATCTCCACTGAGATTAATAAAAGCAGTAGCTTAGTAAATTAAGTACTTCCTGGTATGGTTTCTGTACTGGTAACTCCAAAAATGAATCTGGATTGTAGTGAGGGAACAGAGAAAAAGGCTCATTTAGGACCTGCACTTACGAAGGGGGTAGGCAGCTGTATATCAGGGAGTATCCCTTCTGAGAATAAAAATAGCTAGAGCTTGTTAAGTTAATTAGACAGGGGAAAGGATAATCTACTTGGAACTCCTCAGAAGAATCTGATTTGTGGTGAGGGGAGAGAGATAAAAGCTCATTTAAACGACATGAACATACTGGGTAGGTAGCTGTTTATCAGTAAATATCTCCACTGAGATTAAGAAAAGCAGTATCTTAATAAATTAAGTACTTCCTGGTATGGTTACTGTACTGGTAACTCCCCAAAAGAAACTGGATTGTGGTGAGGGAACAGAGAAAAAAGCTCATTTAGGACCTGCACTTACGAAGGGGGTAGGCAGCTGTATATCAGGGAGTAAAGCTTCTGAGAATAAAAACAGCTGGAGCTTGTTAAGGTAATTACACAGGGGAAAGGATAATGTACTGGGAACTCCTCAGAAGAATCTGATTTGTGGTGAGGGGAGAGAGATAAAAGCTCATTTAGGAACGACATGAACATGCTGCGTAGGTAGCTGTTTATCAGTAAATATCTCCACTGAGATTAAGCAGTAGTTTAATAAATTAAGTACTTCCTTGTATGGTTACTGTACTGGTAACTCCCCAAAAGAATCTGGATTGTTGTGTGGGAACACAGAAAAAACGCTCATTTAGGACCTGCACTTACGAAGGGGGTAGGCAGCTGCATATCAGGGAGTATCCCTTCTGAGAATAAAAACAGCTGGAGCTTGTTAAGGTAATTACACAGGGGAAAGGATAATGTACTGGGAACTCCTCAGAAGAATCTGATTTGTGGTGAGGGGAGAGACATAAAAGCTCATTTAAACGACATGAACATGCTGCGTTGGTTGCTGTTTATCAGTAAATATCTCCACTGAGATTAAGAAAAGAAGTAACTTAATAAATTAAGTACTTCCTTGTATGGTTACTGTACTTGTAACTCCCCAAAAGAATCTGGATTGTGGTGAGGGAACAGAGAATAAAGCTCATTTAGGACCTGCACTTACGAAGGGGGTAGGCAGCTGTATATCAGGGAGTATCCCTTCTGAGAATAAAAACAGCTGGAGCTTGTTAAGGTAATTACACAGGGGAAAGGATAATATACTGGGAACTCCTCAGAAGAATCTGATTTGTGGTGAGGGGAGAGAGATAAAAGCTCATTTAGGAAAGACATGAACATGCTGCGTAAGTAGCTGTTTATCAGTAAATATCTCCACTGAGATTAAGAAAAGCAGTAGCTTAATAAATTAAGTACTTCCTAGTATGGTTACTGTACTTTTAACTCCCCAAAAGAATCTGGATTGTGGTGAGGGAACATACAAAAAAGCTCATTTAGGACCTGCACTTACGAAGGGTTAGGCAGCTGTATATCAGGGAGTAAACCTTCTGAGTATAAAAACAGCCTGATCTTCTTAAGGGAATTACACAGGGGAAAGGATAATGTACGGGGAACTCCTCAGAAGATTCTGATTTGTGGTGAGGGTAGAGAGATAAAAGCTCATTTAGGAACGACATGAAAATGCTGCATAGGTAGCTGTTTATCAGTAAATATCTCCACTGAGATTAAGAAAAGAAGTAGCTTAATAAATTAAGTACTTCCTGGTATGGTTACTGTACTGGTAACTCCCCAAAAGAATCTGGATTGTGGTGAGGGAACAGAGAAAAAAGCTCATGTAGGACCTGCACTTACGAAGGGGGTAGGCAGCTGTATATCAGGGAGTAAACCTTGTGAGAATAAAAACAGCTGTATCTTGTTAAGGTAATTACACAGGGGAAAGGATAATGTACTGGGAACTCCTCAGAAGAATCTGATTTGTGGTGAGGGGAGAGAGATAAAAGCTCATTTAGGAACGACATGAACATGCTGCATAGGTAGCTGTTTATCAGTAAATATCTCCACTGAGATTAAGAAAAGCAGTAGCTTAATAAATTAAGTACTTCCTGGTATGGTTACTGTACTGGTAACTCCCCAAAAGAATCTGGATTGTGGTGAGGGAACAGAGAAAAAGCTCATTTAGGACCTGCACTTACGAAGGGGGTAGGCAGCTGTATATCAGGGAGTAAACCTTCTGAGAAGAAAAGCAGCTGGAACTTGTTAAGGAAATTACACAGGGTAAAGGATAATGTACTGGGAACTCCTCAGAAGAATCTGATTTGTGGTGAGGGGTGAGAGATAAAAGCTCATTTAGGAACGATATGAACATGCTGCGTAGGTAGCTGTTTATCAGTAAATATCTCCACTGAGATTAAGAAAGGCAGTAGCTTAATAAATTAAGTACTTCCTGGTATGGTTACTGTACTGGAAACTCCCCAAACGAATCTGGATTGTGGTGAGGGAACAGAGAAAAAAGCTCATTTAGGACCTGCACTTACGAAGGGGGTAGGCAGCTGTATATCAGGGAGTAAACCTTCTGAGAATAAATATAGCTGGAGCTTGTTAAGGTAATTACACAGGGGAAAGGATAATGTACTGGGAACTACTCAGAAGAATCTGATTTGTGGTGAGGGGAGAGAGATAAAAGCTCATTAAGTAACGAAATGAACATGCTGCGTAGGTACCTGTTTATCAGTAAATATCTCCACTGAGATTAAGAAAAGCAGTAGCTTAATAAATTAAGTATTTCCGGGTATTTTTACTGTACTGGTAACTCCCCAAAAGAATCTGGATTGTGGTGAGGGAACAGAGAATAAAGCTCATTTAGGACCTGCACTTACGAAGGGGGTAGGCAGCTGTATATCAGGGAGTATCCCTTCTGAGAATAAAAACAGCTGGATCTTGTTAAGGTAATTACACAGGGAAAAGGATAATGTACTGGGAACTAATGAGAAGAATCTGATTTGTGGTGATGGGAGAGAAATAAAAGCTCATTTAAGAACGACATGAACATGCTGCGTAGGTAGCGGTTTATCAGTAAATATCTCCACTGAGATTAATAAAAGCAGTAGCTTAATAAATTAAGTACTTCCTGGTATGGTTACTGTACTGGTAACTCCCCAAAAGAATCTGGATTGTGGTGACGGAACAGAGAAAAAAGCTCATTTAGGACCTGCAATTACGAAGGGGTTAGACAGCTGTATATCATGGAGTAAACCTTCTGAGAATAAAAACAGCTGGAGCTTGTTAAGGTAATTACACAGGGGAAAGGATAATGTACTGGGAACTCCTCAGAAGAATCTGATTTGTGGTGAGGGGAGAGAGATAAAAGCTCATATAGGAAAGACATGAACATGCTGCGTAAGTAGCTGTTTATCAGTAAATATCTCCACTGAGATTAAGAAAAGCAGTAGCTTAATAAATTAAGTACTTCCTAGTATGGTTACTGTACTTTTAACTCCCCAAAAGAATCTGGATTGTGGTGAGGGAACATACAAAAAAGCTCATTTAGGACCTGCACTTACGAAGGGTTAGGCAGCTGTATATCAGGGAGTAAACCTTCTGAGTATAAAAACAGCCTGATCTTCTTAAGGGAATTACACAGGGGAAAGGATTATGTACTGGGAACTCCTCAGAAGAATCTGATTTGTGGTGAGGGGAGAGAGATAAAAGCTCATTTAGGAACGACATGAACATGCTGCGTAGGTAGTTGTTTGTCAGTAAATATCTCCACTGAGATTTAGAAAAGCAGTAGCTTAATAAATTAAGTACTTCCTGGTATGGTTACTGTACTGGTAATGCCCCAAAAGAATCTGGATTCTGGTGAGGGAAAAGAGAAAAAAGCTCATTTAGGACCTGCACTTACAAAGGGGGTAGGTAGCTGTATATCAGGGAGTAAAACTTCTGAGTATAAAAACAGCCTAAGCTTCTTAAGGTAATTACACAGGGGAAAGGATAATGTACTGGGAACTCCTCAGAAGAATCTGATTTGTGGTGAGGGGAGAGAGATAAAAGCTCATTAAGTAACGAAATGAACATGCTGCGTAGGTACCTGTTTATCAGTAAATATCTCCACTGAGATTAAGAAAAGCAGTAGCTTAATAAATTAAGTACTTCCTGGTATGGTTACTGTACTGGTAACTCCCCAAAAGAATCTGGATTGTGGTGAGGGAACAGAGAAAAAAGCTCATTTAGGACCTGCACTTACGAAGGGGGTAGGCAGCTGTATATCAGGAGTAAACCTTCTGAGAAGAAAAGCAGCTGGAGCTTGTTAAGGAAATTAAACATGGTAAAGGATAATGTACTGGGAACTCCTCAGAAGAATCTGATTTGTGGTGAGGGGAGAGAGATAAAAGCTCATTTAGGAACGACATGTACATGCTGCGTAGGTAGCTGTTTGTCAGTAAATATCTCCACTGAGATTAAGTAAAGCAGTAGCTTAATAATTTAAGAACTTCCTGGTATGGTTACTGTATTTCTAACTCCCCAAATGAATCTGGATTGTGGTGAGGGAACAGAGAAAAAAGCTCATTTAGACCTGCACTTACGAAGGGGGTAGGCAGCTGTATATCTGGGAGTAAACCTTCTGATAATAAAAACAGCTGGACTTTGTGAAGGTAATTACAAAGGGGAAAGGATGATGTACTGGGAACTCCTCAGAAGAATCTGATTTGTGGTGAGGGGAGAGAGATAAAAGATCATTAAGAACGACATGAACATAACGGGTTGGTAGCTGTTTATCAGTTAATATCTCCACTGAGATTAAGAAAAGCAGTAGCTTAATAAATTAAGTACTTCAAAGTATGGTTACTCTACTGGTAACTCCCCAAAAGAATCTGGATTGTGGTGAGGGAACAGAGAAAAAAGCGCATTTAGGACCTGCACTAACGAAAAGGGTAGGCAGCTGTATATCAGGGAGTATCCCTTCTGAGAATATAAATAGCTGGAGCTTGTTAAGGTAATCACACAGGGGAAAGAATAATGTACTTGGAACTCCTCAGAAGAATCTGATTTGTGGTGAGGGGAGAGACATAAAAGCTCATTTATACGACATGAACATGCTGCGTAGGATGCTGTTTATCAGTAAATATCTCCACTGAGATTAAGAAAAGAAGTAACTTAATAAATTAAGTACTTCCTTGTATGGTTACTGTACTTGTAACTCCCCAAAAGAATCTGGATTGTGGTGAGCGCACAGAGAATGAAGCTCATTTAGGACCTGCACTTACGAAGGGGGTAGGCAGCTGTATATCAGGGAGTATCCCTTCTGAGAATAAAAACAGCTGGAGCTTGTTAAGGTAATTATACAGGGGAAAGGAAAATGTACTGGGAACTCCTCAGAAGAATCTGATTTGTGGTGAGGGGAGAGAGATAAAAGCTCATATAGGAAAGACACGAACATGCTGTGTAAGTAGCTGTTTATCAGTAAATATCTCCACTGAGATTAAGAAAAGCAGTAGCTTAATAAATTAAGTACTTCCTAGTATGGTTACTGTACTTTTAACTCCCCAAAAGAATCTGGATTGTGGTGAGGGAACATACAAAAAAGCTCATTTAGGACCTGCACTTACGAAGGGTTAGGCAGCTGTATATCAGGGAGTAAACCTTCTGAGTATAAAAACAGCCTGATCTTCTTAAGGGAATTACACAGGGGAAAGGATTATGTACTGGGAACTCCTCAGAAGAATCTGATTTGTGGTGAGGGGAGAGAGATAAAAGCTCATTTAGGAACGACATGAACATGCTGCGTAGGTAGTTGTTTGTCAGTAAATATCTCCACTGAGATTAAGAAAAGCAGTAGCTTAATAAATTAAGTACTTCCTGGTATGGTTACTGTACTGGTAATGCCCCAAAAGAATCTGGATTCTGGTGAGGGAAAAGAGAAAAAAGCTCATTTAGGACCTGCACTTACGAAGGGGGTAGGCAGCTGTATATCAGGAGTAAACCTTCTGAGAAGAAAAGCATCTGGAGCTTGTTAAGGAAATTAAACATGGTAAAGGATAATGTACTGGGAACTCCTCAGAAGAATCTGATTTGTGGTGAGGGGAGAGAGATAAAAGCTCATTTAGGAACGACATGTACATGCTGCGTAGGTAGCTGTTTGTCAGTAAATATCTCCACTGAGATTAAGTAAAGCAGTAGCTTAATAATTTAAGAACTTGCTGGTATGGTTACTGTATTTTTAACTCCCCAAATGAATCTGGATTGTGGTGAGGGAACAGAGAAAAAAGCTCATTTAGACCTGCACTTTCGAAGGGGGTAGGCAGCTGTATATCTGGGAGTAACCTTTCTGATAATAAAAACAGCTGGACTTTGTGAAGGTAATTACAAAGGGGAAAGGATGATGTACTGGGAACTCCTCAGAAGAATCTGATTTGTGGTGAGGGGAGAGAGATAAAAGATCATAAGAACGACATGAACATAACGGGTTGGTAGCTGTTTATCAGTTAATATCTCCACTGAGATTAAGAAAAGCAGTAGCTTAATAAATTAAGTACTTCAAAGTATGGTTACTCTACTGGTAACTCCCCAAAAGAATCTGGATTGTGGTGAGGGAACAGAGAAAAAAGCGCATTTAGGACCTGCACTAACGAAAAGGGTAGGCAGCTGTATATCAGGGAGTATCCCTTCTGAGAATATAAATAGCTGGAGCTTGTTAAGGTAATTACACAGGGGAAAGGATAATGTACTTGGAACTCCTCAGAAGAATCTGATTTGTGGTGAGGGGAGAGACATAAAAGCTCATTTATACGACATGAACATGCTGCGTAGGTTGCTGTTTATCAGTAAATATCTCCACTGAGATTAAGAAAAGAAGTAACTTAATAAATTAAGTACTTCCTTGTATGGTTACTGTACTTGTAACTCCCCAAAAGAATCTGGATTGTGGTGAGCGCACAGAGAATGAAGCTCATTTAGGACCTGCACTTACGAAGGGGGTAGGCAGCTGTATATCAGGGAGTATCCCTTCTGAGAATAAAAACAGCTGGAGCTTGTTAAGGTAATTATACAGGGGAAAGGAAAATGTACTGGGAACTCCTCAGAAGAATCTGATTTGTGGTGAGGGGAGAGAGATAAAAGCTCATATAGGAAAGACACGAACATGCTGCGTAAGTAGCTGTTTATCAGTAAATATCTCCACTGAGATTAAGAAAAGCAGTAGCTTAATAAATTAAGTACTTCCTAGTATGGTTACTGTACTTTTAACTCCCCAAAAGAATCTGGATTGTGGTGAGGGAACATACAAAAAAGCTCATTTAGGACCTGCACTTACGAAGGGTTAGGCAGCTGTATATCAGGGAGTAAACCTTCTGAGTATAAAAACAGCTGGAGCTTGTTAAGGTAATTACACAGGGGAAAGGATATTGTACTGGGAACTCCTCAGAAGAATCTGATTTGTGGTGAGGGGTGAGAGATAAAAGCTCATTTAGGAACGACATGAACATGCTGCGTAGGTAGCTGTTTATCAGGAAATATCTCCACTGAGATTAAGAAAGGCAGTAGCTTAATAAATTAAGTACTTCCTGGTATGGTTACTGTACTGGTAACTCCCCAAAAGAATCTGGATTGTGGTGAGGGAACAGAGAAAAAAGCCCATTTAGGACCTGCACTTACGAAGGGGGTAGGCAGCTGTATATCAGGGAGTAAACCTTCTGCGAATAAAAACAGCTGGAGCTTGTTAAGGTAATTACACAGGGGAAAGGATAATGTACTGGGAACTCCTCAGAAGAATCTGATTTTTGGTGAGGGGTGAGAGATAAAAGCTCATTTAGGAACGACATGTACATGCTGCATAGTTACCTGTTTATCAGTAAATATCTCTACTGAGATTAAGAAAAGCAGTAGCTTAATAACTTAAGTTCTTCCTGGTATGGTTACTGTACTGGTAACTCCCCAAAAGAATCTGGATTGTGGTGAGGTAACAGAGAAAAAAGCTCATTTAGGACCTGCACTTACCAAGGGGGTAGGCAGCTGTATATCAGGGAGTAAACCTTCTGAGAATAAAAACAGCTGGAGCTTGTTAAGGTAATTACACAGGGGAAAGGATAATGTACTGCGAACTCCTCAGAAAAATCTGATTTGTGGTGAGGGGAGAGAGATAAAAGCTCATTTAGGAACGACATGAACATGCTGCGTAGATAGCTGTTTATCAGTAAATATCTCCACTGAGATTAAGAAAAGCAGTAGTTTAATATATTAAGTACTTCCTGGTATGGTTACTGTACTCTTAACTCCCCAAAAGAATCTGGATTGTGGTGAGGGAACAGAGAAAAAAGCTCATTTAGGACCTGCACTTACGAGGGGTTAGGCAGCTGTATATCAGGCTGTAAAACTTCTGAGTATATAAACAGCCTGAGCTTGTTAAGGTAATTACACAGGGGAAAGGATAATGTACTGGGAACTCCTCAGAAGAATCTGATTTGTGGTGAGGGGAGAGAGATAAAAGCTCATTTAAGAACGACATGAAAATGCTGCATAGGTAGCTGTTTATCAGTAAATATCTCCACTGAGATGAAGAAAAGCAGTAGCTTAATAAATTAAGTACTTCCTGGTATGGTTACTGTACTGGTAACTCGCCAAAACAATTTGAATGTGGTGAGGGAACAGTGAAAAAAGCTCATTTAGGACCTGCACTTACCAAGGGGGTAGGCAGCTGTATATCAAGGAGTAAACCTTCTGAGAATAAAAACAGCTGGAGCTTGTTAAGGTAATTACACAGGGGAAAGGATAATGTACTGCGAACTCCTCAGAAAAATCTGATTTGTGGTGAGGGGAGAGAGATAAAAGCTCATTTAGGAACGACATGAACATGCTGCGTAGGTAGCTGTTTATCAGTAAATATCTCCATTGAGATGAAGAAAAGCAGTAGCTTAATGAATAAAGTACTTCCTGGTATGGTTACTGTACTGGTAACTACCCAAAAGAATCTGGATTGTGGTGAGGAAACAGAGAAAAAAGCTCATTTAGGACCTGCACTTACGAAGGGTTAGGCAGCTGTATATCAGGGAGTATCACTTCCGAGAATAAAAACAGCTGGAGCTTGTTAAGGTAATTACACAGGGGAAAGGATAATGTACTGGGAACTCCTCAGAAGAATCTGATTTTTAGCGAGGGGAGAGAGATAAAAGCTCATTTAGGAACGACATGAAAATGCTGCGTAGGTAGCTGTTTATCAGTAAATATCTCCACTGAGATTAAGAAAAGCAGTAGCTTAATAAATTAAGTACTTCCTAGTATGGTTACTGTACTTTTAACTCCCCAAAAGAATCTGGATTGTGGTGAGCGATCAGAGAATAAAGCTCATTTAGGACCTGCACTTACGAAGGGGGTAGGCAGCTGTATATCAGGGAGTATCCCTTCTGAGAATAAAAACAGCTGGAGCTTGTTAAGGTAATTACACAGGGGAAAGGATAATGTACTGGGAACTCCTCAGAAGAATCTGATTTGTGGTGAGGGGAGAGAGATAAAAGCTCATTTAGGAACGACATGAACATGCTGCGTAGGTAGCGGTTTATCACTAAATATCTCCACTGAGATTAAGAAAAGCAGTAGCTTAATAAATTAAGTACTTCCTGGCATGGTTACTGTCCTGGTAACTCCCCAAAAGAATCTGGATTGTGGTGAGGGAACAGAGAAAAAAAGCTCATTTAGGACCTGAACTTACGAAGGAGGTAGGCAGCTGTATATCAGGGAGTATCAGTTCTGAGAATAAAAACAGCTGGATCTTGTTAAGGTAATTACACAGGGGAAAGGATAATGTACTGCGAACTCCTCAGAAAAATCTGATTTGTGGTGAGGGGAGAGAGATAAAAGCTCATTTAGGAACGACATGAACATGCTGCGTAGATAGCTGTTTATCAGTAAATATCTCCACTGAGATTAAGAAAAGCAGTAGTTTAATATATTAAGTACTTCCTGGTATGGTTACTGTACTCTTAACTCCCCAAAAGAATCTGGATTGTGGTGAGGGAACAGAGAAAAAAGCTCATTTAGGACCTGCACTTACGAGGGGTTAGGCAGCTGTATATCAGGCTGTAAAACTTCTGAGTATATAAACAGCCTGAGCTTGTTAAGGTAATTACACAGGGGAAAGGATAATGTACTGGGAACTCCTCAGAAGAATCTGATTTGTGGTGAGGGGGAGAGAGATAAAAGCTCATTTAAGAACGACATGAAAATGCTGCATAGGTAGCTGTTTATCAGTAAATATCTCCACTGAGATGAAGAAAAGCAGTAGCTTAATAAATTAAGTACTTCCTGGTATGGTTACTGTACTGGTAACTCGCCAAAACAATTTGAATGTGGTGAGGGAACAGTGAAAAAAGCTCATTTAGGACCTGCACTTACCAAGGGGGTAGGCAGCTGTATATCAAGGAGTAAACCTTCTGAGAATAAAAACAGCTGGAGCTTGTTAAGGTAATTACACAGGGGAAAGGATAATGTACTGCGAACTCCTCAGAAAAATCTGATTTGTGGTGAGGGGAGAGAGATAAAAGCTCATTTAGGAACGACATGAACATGCTGCGTAGGTAGCTGTTTATCAGTAAATATCTCCATTGAGATGAAGAAAAGCAGTAGCTTAATGAATAAAGTACTTCCTGGTATGGTTACTGTACTGGTAACTACCCAAAAGAATCTGGATTGTGGTGAGGAAACAGAGAAAAAAAGCTCATTTAGGACCTGCACTTACGAAGGGTTAGGCAGCTGTATATCAGGGAGTATCACTTCCGAGAATAAAAACAGCTGGAGCTTGTTAAGGTAATTACACAGGGGAAAGGATAATGTACTGGGAACTCCTCAGAAGAATCTGATTTTTAGCGAGGGGAGAGAGATAAAAGCTCATTTAGGAACGACATGAAAATGCTGCGTAGGTAGCTGTTTATCAGTAAATATCTCCACTGAGATTAAGAAAAGCAGTAGCTTAATAAATTAAGTACTTCCTAGTATGGTTACTGTACTTTTAACTCCCCAAAAGAATCTGGATTGTGGTGAGCGATCAGAGAATAAAGCTCATTTAGGACCTGCACTTACGAAGGGGGTAGGCAGCTGTATATCAGGGAGTATCCCTTCTGAGAATAAAAACAGCTGGAGCTTGTTAAGGTAATTACACAGGGGAAAGGATAATGTACTGGGAACTCCTCAGAAGAATCTGATTTGTGGTGAGGGGGAGAGAGATAAAAGCTCATTTAGGAACGACATGAACATGCTGCGTAGGTAGCGGTTTATCACTAAATATCTCCACTGAGATTAAGAAAAGCAGTAGCTTAATAAATTAAGTACTTCCTGGCATGGTTACTGTCCTGGTAACTCCCCAAAAGAATCTGGATTGTGGTGAGGGAACAGAGAAAAAAAGCTCATTTAGGACCTGAACTTACGAAGGAGGTAGGCAGCTGTATATCAGGGAGTATCAGTTCTGAGAATAAAAAACAGCTGGATCTTGTTAAGGTAATTACACAGGGGAAAGGATAATGTACTGGGAACTCCTCAGAAGAATCTGATTTGTGGTGAGGGGAGACAGAGAAAAGCTCATTTAGGAACCCCATGAACATGCTGCGTAGGTAGCTGTTTATCAGTAAATATCTCCACTGTTTTTAAGAAAAGCAGTAGCTTAATAAATTAAGTACTTCCTGGCATGGTTACTGTACTGGTAACTCCCCAAAAGAATCTGGATTGTGGTGAGGGAAGAGAGAAAAAAGCTAATTTAGGACCTGAACTTACGAAGTGGGTAGGCAGCTCTATATCAGGGAGTATCACTTCTGAGAATAAAAACAGCTGGAGCTTGTTAAGGAAATTACACAGGGGAAGGGATAATGTACTGGGAACTCCTCAGAAGAATCTGATTTATGGTGAGGGGAGAGAGATAAAAGCTCATTTAGGAACGACGTGAACATACTGGGTTGGTAGCTGTTTATCAGTAAATATCTCCACTGAGATTAAGAAAAGCAGTAGCTTAATAAATTAAGTACTTCCTGGTATGGTTACTCTAC
>NW_025962088.1:0-34494 GCF_023159225.1 Perognathus longimembris pacificus | reverse complement strand
AAAAGCCCTCAAACAAAATCACAGTAATGCCACCAGCACACAATGTTCATCGCAGCACAAGTTGTCACAGCGAGAAGCTGGAACCAACCCAGATGCCCCTCCATAGATGAATGGATCAGGAAAATGTGGTACATTTACACAATGGAATTTTATGCCTCTATCAGAAAGAATGACATTGTTCCATTTGTAAGGAAATGGAAGGACTTGGAAAAAGTTATACTAAGTGAAGTGAGCCAGACCCAAAGAAACAGGGACTCTATGGCCTCCCTTATTGGGAACAATTAGTACAGGTTTAGGCAAGCCATAGAAGAGCATCACAAGGCCCAATAGCTATACCCTTAGAAACACATTAAGATGATGCTAAATGAAATGAACTCCATGTTATGGAAACAAGTGATATATCACAGTTGTAACTACTTTCAACGTCCTATGTGTATGTGTGGTTTCTATTATTGATAATGTTTTGTATCACCTTCCTACGTTTGTACCTACACTATCTCTGTAATCTTATCTGAGTATATTGGAAACCGTGTTTACTGGTATTGGAAGTAGGAAATTCAAAGGGAATACCAAATTCTAGAGACACAGGGTAAAAAAAGAGAAATAACTACAAAAGCAATACTTGCAAAACTCTTTGGTGTAAGTGAACTGAACAACTGGGGGGGGAGGGAAAAAGGGGAGGGAAGGGGGCATGAGGGACAAGGCAACAAACAGTACAAGAAATGTATCCAATGCCCAACGTAGGATACTGTAACCTCTCTGTACGTCAGTTTGATAATAAAAATTTGAGAAAAAAAAAGAAAAGAAAAGCCGTAGCTTAATAAATTAAATACTTCCTGGTATGGTTACTGTACTGGTAACTCCCCAAAAGAATCTGGATTGTGGTGAGGGAACAGAGAAAAAAGCTCATTTAGGACCTGCACTTACGAAGGGGGTAGGCAGCTGTATATCAGGGAGTAAACCTTCTGAGAAGAAAAGCAGCTGGAGCTTGTTAAGGAAATTACACAGGGGAAAGGATAATGTACTGGGAACTCCTCAGAAGAATCTGATTTGTGGTGAGGGGTGAGAGATAAAAGCTCATTTAGGAACGACATGAACATGCTGCCTAGGTAGCTGTTTGTCAGTAAATATCTCCACTGAGATTAAGTAAAGCAGTAGCTTAATAATTTAAGAACTTCCTGGTATGGTTACTGTATTGCTAATTCCCCAAATGAATCTGGATTGTGGTGAGGGAACAGAGAAAAAAGCTCATTTAGGACCTGCACTTACGAAGGGCGTAGGCAGCTGTATATCAGGGAGTATACCTTCTGAGAATAAAAACAGCTGGAGCTTGTTAAGGTAATTACACAGGGGAAAGGATAATGTACTGGGAACTCCTCAGAAGATTCTGATTTGTGGTGAGGGTAGAGAGATAAAAGCTCATTTAGGAACGACATGAAAATGCTGCATAGGTAGCTGTTTATCAGTAAATATCTCCACTGAGATTAAGAAAAGAAGTAGCTTAATAAATTAAGTACTTCCTGGTATGGTTACTGTACTGGAAACTCCCCAAAAGAATCTGGATTGTGGTGAGGTAACAGAGAAAAAAGCTCATGTAGGACCTGCACTTACGAAGGGGGTAGGCAGCTGTATATCAGGGAGTATCCCTTCGGAGAATAAAACAGCTGGATCTTGTTAAGGTAATTACACAGGGGAAAGGATAATGTACTGGGAACTCCTCAGAAGAATCTGATTTGTGGTGAGTGGTGAGAGATAAAAGCTCATTTAGGAACGATATGAACATGCTGCGTAGGTAGCTGTTTATCAGTAAATATCTCCACTGAGATTAAGAAAGGCAGTAGCTTAATAAATTAAGTACTTCCTGGTATGGTTACTGTACTGGAAACTCCCCAAACGAATCTGGATTGTGGTGAGGGAACAGAGAAAAAAGCTCATTTAGGACCTGCACTTACGAAGGGGGTAGGCAGCTGTATATCAGGGAGTAAACTTCTGAGTATAAAAATAGCTGGAGCTTGTTAAGTTAATTAGACAGGGGAAAGGATAATCTACTTGGAACTCATCAGAAGAATCTGATTTGTGGTGAGGGGAGAGAGATAAAAGCTCATTAAGTAACGAAATGAACATGCTGCGTATGTACCTGTTTATCAGTAAATATCTCCACTGAGATTAAGAAAAGCAGTAGCTTAATAAATAAGTATTTCCGGGTATTTTTACTGTACTGGTAACTCCCCAAAAGAATCTGGATTGTGGTGAGGGAACAGAGAATAAAGCTCATTTAGGACCTGCACTTACGAAAGGGGTAGGCAGCTGTATATCAGGGAGTATCCCTTCTGAGAATAAAAACAGCTGGATCTTGTTAAGGTAATTACACAGGGAAAAGGATAATGTACTGGGAACTAATGAGAAGAATCTGATTTGTGGTGATGGGAGAGAAATAAAAGCTCAATTAAGAACGACATGAACATGCTGCGTAGGTAGTGGTTTATCAGTAAATATCTCCACTGAGATTAATAAAAGCAGTAGCTTAATAAATTAAGTACTTCCTGGTATGGTTTCTGTACTGGTAACTCCAAAAATGAATCTGGATTGTAGTGAGGGACAGAGAAAAAGGCTCATTTAGGACCTGCACTTACGAAGGGGGTAGGCAGCTGTATATCAGGGAGTATCCCTTCTGAGAATAAAAATAGCTGGAGCTTGTTAAGTTAATTAGAGAGGGGAAAGGATAATCTACTTGGAACTCATCAGAAGAATCTGATTTGTGGTGAGGGGAGAGAGATAAAAGCTCATTTAAACGACATGAACATACTGGGTAGGTAGCTGTTTATCAGTAAATATCTCCACTGAGATTAAGAAAAGCAGTAGCTTAATAAATTAAGTACTTCCTGGTATGGTTACTGTACTGGTAACTCCCCAAAAGAAACTGGATTGTGGTGAGGGAACAGAGAAAAAAGCTCATTTAGGACCTGCACTTACGAAGGGGGTAGGCAGCTGTATATCAGGGAGTAAAGCTTCTGAGAATAAAAACAGCTGGAGCTTGTTAAGGTAATTACACAGGGGAAAGGATAATGTACTGGGAACTCCTCAGAAGAATCTGATTTGTGGTGAGGGGAGAGAGATAAAAGCTCATTTAGGAACGACATGAACATGCTGCATAGGTAGCTGTTTATCAGTAAATATCTCCACTGAGAGTAAGCAGTAGCTTAATAAATTAAGTACTTCCTTGTATGGTTACTGTACTGGTAACTCCCCAAAAGAATCTGGATTGTTGTGTGGGAACACAGAAAAACGCTCATTTAGGACCTGCACTTACGAAGGGGGTAGGCAGCTGTATATCAGGGAGTATCCCTTCGGAGAATAAAAAACAGCTGGAGCTTGTTAAGGTAATTACACAGGGGAAAGGATAATGTACTGGGAACTCCTCAGAAGAATCTGATTTGTGGTGAGGGGAGAGAGATAAAAGCTAATTTAAGAACGACATGAACATGCTGCTTAGGTAGCTGTTTATCAGTAAATATCTCCACTGAGATTAAGAAAAGCAGTAGCTTAATAAATTAAGTACTTCCTGGTATGGTTACTGTACTGGTAACTCCCCAAAAGAATCTGGATTGTGGTGACGGAACAGAGAAAAAAGCTCATTTAGGACCTGCACTTACGAAGGGGTTAGACAGCTGTATATCATGGAGTAAACCTTCTGAGAATAAAAACAGCTGGAGCTTGTTAAGGTAATTACACAGGGGAAAGGATAATGTACTGGGAACTCCTCAGAAGAATCTGATTTGTGGTGAGGGGAGAGAGATAAAAGCTCATATAGGAAAGACATGAACATGCTGCGTAAGTAGCTGTTTATCAGTAAATATCTCCACTGAGATTAAGAAAAGCAGTAGCTTAATAAATTAATTACTTCCTAGTATGGTTACTGTACTTTTAACTCCCCAAAAGAATCTGGATTGTGGTGAGGGAACATACAAAAAGCTCATTTAGGACCTGCACTTACGAAGGGTTAGGCAGCTGTATATCAGGGAGTAAACCTTCTGAGTATAAAAACAGCCTGATCTTCTTAAGGGAATTACACAGGGGAAAGGATTATGTACTGGGAACTCCTCAGAAGAATCGGATTTGTGGTGAGGGGAGAGAGATAAAAGCTCATTTAGGAACGACATGAACATGCTGCGTAGGTAGTTGTTTGTCAGTAAATATCTCCACTGAGATTAAGAAAAGCAGTAGCTTAATAAATTAAGTACTTCCTGGTATGGTTACTGTACTGGTAATGCCCCAAAAGAATCTGGATTCTGGTGAGGGAAAAGAGAAAAAAGCTCATTTAGGACCTGCACTTACAAAGGGGGTAGGTAGCTGTATATCAGGGAGTAAACCTTCTGAGTATAAAAACAGCCTAAGCTTCTTAAGGTAATTACACAGGGGAAAGGATAATGTACTGGGAACTCCTCAGAAGAATCTGATTTGTGGTGAGGGGAGATAGATAAAAGCTCATTTAGGAACGACATGAACATGCTGCGTTGGTAGCTGTTTGTCAATAAATATCTCCACTGAGATTAAGTAAAGCAGTAGCTTAATAATTTAAGAACTTCCTGGTATGGTTACTGTACTGCTAACTCCCCAAATGAATCTGGATTGTGGTGAGGGAACAGAGAAAAAAGCTCATTTAGGACCTGCACTTACGAAGGGCGGAGGCAGCTGTATATCAGGGAGTATACCTTCTGAGAATAAAAACATCTGGAGCTTGTTAAGGTAATTACACAGGGGAAAGGATAATGAACTGGGAACTCCTCAGAAGAATCTGATTTGTGGTGAGGGGAGAGAGATAAAAGCTCATTAAGTAACGAAATGAACATGCTGCGTAGGTACCTGTTTATCAGTAAATATCTCCACTGAGATTAAGAAAAGCAGTAGCTTAATAAATTAAGTACTTCCTGGTATGGTTACTGTACTGGTAACTCCCCAAAAGAATCTGGATTGTGGTGAGGGAACAGAGAAAAAGCTCATTTAGGACCTGCACTTACGAAGGGGGTAGGCAGCTGTATATCAGGAGTAAACCTTCTGAGAAGAAAAGCAGCTGGAGCTTGTTAAGGAAATTAAACATGGTAAAGGATAATGTACTGGGAACTCCTCAGAAGAATCTGATTTGTGGTGAGGGGAGAGAGATAAAAGCTCATTTAGGAACGACATGTACATGCTGCGTAGGTAGCTGTTTGTCAGTAAATATCTCCACTGAGATTAAGTAAAGCAGTAGCTTAATAATTTAAGAACTTCCTGGTATGGTTACTGTATTTCTAACCTCCCCAAATGAATCTGGATTGTGGTGAGGGAACAGAGAAAAAAGCTCATTTAGACCTGCACTTACGAAGGGGGTAGGCAGCTGTATATCTGGGAGTAAACCTTCTGATAATAAAAACAGCTGGACTTTGTGAAGGTAATTACAAAGGGGAAAGGATGATGTACTGGGAACTCCTCAGAAGAATCTGATTTGTGGTGAGGGGAGAGAGATAAAAGATCATTAAGAACGACATGAACATAACGGGTTGGTAGCTGTTTATCAGTTAATATCTCCACTGAGATTAAGAAAAGCAGTAGCTTAATAAATTAAGTACTTCAAAGTATGGTTACTCTACTGGTAACTCCCCAAAAGAATCTGGATTGTGGTGAGGGAACAGAGAAAAAAGCGCATTTAGGACCTGCACTAACGAAAAGGGTAGGCAGCTGTATATCAGGGAGTATCCCTTCTGAGAATATAAATAGCTGGAGCTTGTTAAGGTAATTACACAGGGGAAAGGATAATGTACTTGGAACTCCTCAGAAGAATCTGATTTGTGGTGAGGGGAGAGACATAAAAGCTCATTTATACGACATGAACATGCTGCGTAGGTTGCTGTTTATCAGTAAATATCTCCACTGAGATTAAGAAAAGAAGTAACTTAATAAATTAAGTACTTCCTTGTATGGTTACTGTACTTGTAACTCCCCAAAAGAATCTGGATTGTGGTGAGCGCACAGAGAATGAAGCTCATTTAGGACCTGCACTTACGAAGGGGGTAGGCAGCTGTATATCAGGGAGTATCCCTTCTGAGAATAAAAACAGCTGGAGCTTGTTAAGGTAATTATACAGGGGAAAGGAAAATGTACTGGGAACTCCTCAGAAGAATCTGATTTGTGGTGAGGGGAGAGAGATAAAAGCTCATATAGGAAAGACACGAACATGCTGCGTAAGTAGCTGTTTATCAGTAAATATCTCCACTGAGATTAAGAAAAGCAGTAGCTTAATAAATTAAGTACTTCCTAGTATGGTTACTGTACTTTTAACTCCCCAAAAGAATCTGGATTGTGGTGAGGGAACATACAAAAAAGCTCATTTAGGACCTGCACTTACGAAGGGTTAGGCAGCTGTATATCAGGGAGTAAACATTCTGAGTATAAAAACAGCCTGATCTTCTTAAGGGAATTACACAGGGGAAAGGATTATGTACTGGGAACTCCTCAGAAGAATCTGATTTGTGGTGAGGGGAGAGAGATAAAAGCTCATTTAGGAACGACATGAACATGCTGCGTAGGTAGTTGTTTGTCAGTAAATATCTCCACTGAGATTAAGAAAAGCAGTAGCTTAATAAATTAAGTACTTCCTGGTATGGTTACTGTACTGGTAATGCCCCAAAAGAATCTGGATTCTGGTGAGGGAAAAGAGAAAAAAGCTCATTTAGGACCTGCACTTACAAAGGGGGTAGGTAGCTGTATATCAGGGAGTAAACCTTCTGAGTATAAAAACAGCCTAAGCTTCTTAAGGTAATTACACAGGGGAAAGGATAATGTACTGGGAACTCCTCAGAAGAATCTGATTTGTGGTGAGGGGAGATAGATAAAAGCTCATTTAGGAACGACATGAACATGCTGCGTAGGTAGCTGTTTGTCAGTAAATATCTCCACTGAGATTAAGTAAAGCAGTAGCTTAATAATTTAAGAACTTCCTGATATGGTTACTGTATTGCTAACTCCCCAAATGAATCTGGATTGTGGTGAGGGAACAGAGAAAACAGCTCATTTAGGACCTGCACTTAAGAAGGGCGTAGGCAGCTGTATATCAGGGAGTATCCCTTCTGAGAATAAAAACAGCTGGATCTAGTTAAGGTAATTACACAGGGAAAAGGATAATGTACTGGGAACTACTGAGAAGAATCTGATTTGTGGTGAGGGGAGAGAAATAAAAGCTCATTTAAGAACGACATGAACATGCTGCGTAGGTAGCGGTTTATCAGTAAATATCTCCACTGAGATTAATAAAAGCAGTAGCTTAATAAATTAAGTACTTCCTGGTATGGTTTCTGTACTGGTACCTCCAAAAATGAATCTGCATTGTAGTGACGGAACAGAGAAAAAGGCTCATTTAGGACCTGCACTTACGAAGGGGGTAGGCAGCTGTATATCAGGGAGTATCCCTTCGGAGAATAAAAACAGCTGGATCTTGTTAAGGTAATTACACAGGGGAAAGGATAATGTACTGGGAACTCCTCAGAAGAATCTGATTTGTGGTGAGTGGTGAGAGATAAAAGCTCATTTAGGAACGATATGAACATGCTGCGTAGGTAGCTGTTTATCAGTAAATATCTCCACTGAGATTAAGAAAGGCAGTAGCTTAATAAATTAAGTACTTCCTGGTATGGTTACTGTACTGGAAACTCCCCAAACGAATCTGGATTGTGGTGAGGGAACAGAGAAAAAAGCTCATTTAGGACCTGCACTTACGAAGGGGGTAGGCAGCTGTATATCAGGGAGTAAACCTTCTGAGTATAAAAATAGCTGGAGCTTGTTAAGTTAATTAGACAGGGGAAAGGATAATCTACTTGGAACTCATCAGAAGAATCTGATTTGTGGTGAGGGGAGAGAGATAAAAGCTCATTAAGTAACGAAATGAACATGCTGCGTATGTACCTGTTTATCAGTAAATATCTCCACTGAGATTAAGAAAAGCAGTAGCTTAATAAATTAAGTATTTCCGGGTATTTTTACTGTACTGGTAACTCCCCAAAAGAATCTGGATTGTGGTGAGGGAACAGAGAATAAAGCTCATTTAGGACCTGCACTTACGAAGGGGGTAGGCAGCTGTATATCAGGGAGTATCCCTTCTGAGAATAAAAACAGCTGGATCTTGTTAAGGTAATTACACAGGGAAAAGGATAATGTACTGGGAACTAATGAGAAGAATCTGATTTGTGGTGATGGGAGAGAAATAAAAGCTCATTTAAGAACGACATGAACATGCTGCGTAGGTAGTGGTTTATCAGTAAATATCTCCACTGAGATTAATAAAAGCAGTAGCTTAATAAATTAAGTACTTCCTGGTATGGTTTCTGTACTGGTAACTCCAAAATGAATCTGGATTGTAGTGAGGGAACAGAGAAAAAGGCTCATTTAGGACCTGCACTTACGAAGGGGGTAGGCAGCTGTATATCAGGGAGTATCCCTTCTGAGAATAAAAATAGCTGGAGCTTGTTAAGTTAATTAGACAGGGGAAAGGATAATCTACTTGGAACTCATCAGAAGAATCTGATTTGTGGTGAGGGGAGAGAGATAAAAGCTCATTTAAACGACATGAACATACTGGGTAGGTAGCTGTTTATCAGTAAATATCTCCACTGAGATTAAGAAAAGCAGTAGCTTAATAAATTAAGTACTTCCTGGTATGGTTACTGTACTGGTAACTCCCCAAAAGAAACTGGATTGTGGTGAGGGAACAGAGAAAAAAGCTCATTTAGGACCTGCACTTACGAAGGGGGTAGGCAGCTGTATATCAGGGAGTAAAGCTTCTGAGAATAAAAACAGCTGGAGCTTGTTAAGGTAATTACACAGGGGAAAGGATAATGTACTGGGAACTCCTCAGAAGAATCTGATTTGTGGTGAGGGGAGAGAGATAAAAGCTCATTTAGGAACGACATGAACATGCTGCATAGGTAGCTGTTTATCAGTAAATATCTCCACTGAGAGTAAGCAGTAGCTTAATAAATTAAGTACTTCCTTGTATGGTTACTGTACTGGTAACTCCCCAAAAGAATCTGGATTGTTGTGTGGGAACACAGAAAAACGCTCATTTAGGACCTGCACTTACGAAGGGGGTAGGCAGCTGTATATCAGGGAGTATCCCTTCGGAGAATAAAAACAGCTGGAGCTTGTTAAGGTAATTACACAGGGGAAAGGATAATGTACTGGGAACTCCTCAGAAGAATCTGATTTGTGGTGAGGGGAGAGAGATAAAAGCTAATTTAAGAACGACATGAACATGCTGCTTAGGTAGCTGTTTATCAGTAAATATCTCCACTGAGATTAAGAAAAGCAGTAGCTTAATAAATTAAGTACTTCCTGGTATGGTTACTGTACTGGTAACTCCCCAAAAGAATCTGGATTGTGGTGACGGAACAGAGAAAAAAGCTCATTTAGGACCTGCACTTACGAAGGGGTTAGACAGCTGTATATCATGGAGTAAACCTTCTGAGAATAAAAACAGCTGGAGCTTGTTAAGGTAATTACACAGGGGAAAGGATAATGTACTGGGAACTCCTCAGAAGAATCTGATTTGTGGTGAGGGGAGAGAGATAAAAGCTCATTTAGGAACGACATGAACATGCTGCGTAAGTAGCTGTTTATCAGTAAATATCTCCACTGAGATTAAGAAAAGCAGTAGCTTAATAATTAATTACTTCCTGGTATGGTTACTGTACTTTTAACTCCCCAAAAGAATCTGGATTGTGGTGAGGGAACAGAGAAAAAAGCTCATTTAGGACCTGCACTTACGAAGGGTAGGCAGCTGTATATCAGGGAGTAAACCTTCTGAGTATAAAAACAGCTGGATCTTCTTAAGGAATTACACAGGGGAAAGGATATGTACTGGGAACTCCTCAGAAGAATCTGATTTGTGGTGAGGGGAGAGAGATAAAAGCTCATTTAGGAACGACATGAACATGCTGCGTAGGTAGCTGTTTATCAGTAAATATCTCCACTGAGATTAAGAAAAGCAGTAGCTTAATAAATTAAGTACTTCCTGGTATGGTTACTGTACTGGTAATGCCCCAAAAGAATCTGGATTGTGGTGAGGGAAAAGAGAAAAAAGCTCATTTAGGACCTGCACTTACAAAGGGTAGGCAGCTGTATATCAGGGAGTAAACCTTCTGAGTATATAAACAGCCTGAGCTTGTTAAGGTAATTACACAGGGGAAAGGATAATGTACTGGGAACTCCTCAGAAGAATCTGATTTGTGGTGAGGGGAGATAGATAAAAGCTCATTTAGGAACGACATGAACATGCTGCGTTAGGTAGCTGTTTATCAGTAAATATCTCCACTGAGATTAAGAAAAGCAGTAGCTTAATAAATTAAGTACTTCCTGGTATGGTTACTGTACTGTAACTCCCCAAATGAATCTGGATTGTGGTGAGGGAACAGAGAAAAAAGCTCATTTAGGACCTGCACTTACGAAGGGGGTAGGCAGCTGTATATCAGGGAGTATACCTTCTGAGAATAAAAACAGCTGGAGCTTGTTAAGGTAATTACACAGGGGAAAGGATAATGTACTGGGAACTCCTCAGAAGAATCTGATTTGTGGTGAGGGGAGAGAGATAAAAGCTCATTTAGGAACGACATGAACATGCTGCGTAGGTAGCTGTTTATCAGTAAATATCTCCACTGAGATTAAGAAAAGCAGTAGCTTAATAAATTAAGTACTTCCTGGTATGGTTACTGTACTGGTAACTCCCCAAAAGAATCTGGATTGTGGTGAGGGAACAGAGAAAAAAGCTCATTTAGGACCTGCACTTACGAAGGGGGTAGGCAGCTGTATATCAGGGAGTAAACCTTCTGAGAAAAAACAGCTGGAGCTTGTTAAGGTAATTACACAGGGGAAAGGATAATGTACTGGGAACTCCTCAGAAGAATCTGATTTGTGGTGAGGGGAGAGAGATAAAAGCTCATTTAGGAACGACATGAAACATGCTGCGTAGGTAGCTGTTTATCAGTAAATATCTCCACTGAGATTAAGAAAAGCAGTAGCTTAATAAATTAAGTACTTCCTGGTATGGTTACTGTACTGGTAACTCCCCAAAAGAATCTGGATTGTGGTGAGGGAACAGAGAAAAAAGCTCATTTAGGACTGCACTTACGAAGGGGTAGGCAGCTGTATATCAGGGAGTATCCCTTCTGAGAATAAAAACAGCTGGAGCTTGTTAAGGTAATTACACAGGGGAAAGGATAATGTACTGGGAACTCCTCAGAAGAATCTGATTTGTGGTGAGGGGAGAGAGATAAAAGCTCATTTAGAACGACATGAACATAACGGGAGGTAGCTGTTTATCAGTAAATATCTCCACTGAGATTAAGAAAAGCAGTAGCTTAATAAATTAAGTACTTCCTTGTATGGTTACTGTACTGGTAACTCCCCAAAAGAATCTGGATTGTGGTGAGGAACAGAGAAAAAAGCTCATTTAGGACCTGCACTTACGAAGGGGGTAGGCAGCTGTATATCAGGGAGTATCCCTTCTGAGAATAAAAACAGCTGGAGCTTGTTAAGGTAATTACACAGGGGAAAGGATAATGTACTGGAACTCCTCAGAAGAATCTGATTTGTGGTGAGGGGAGAGAGATAAAAGCTCATTTAAGAACGACATGAACATGCTGCGTAGGTAGCTGTTTATCAGTAAATATCTCCACTGAGATTAAGAAAAGCAGTACTTAATAAATTAAGTACTTCCTGGTATGGTTACTGTACTTGTAACTCCCAAAAGAATCTGGATTGTGGTGAGGGAACAGAGAAAAGCTCATTTAGGACCTGCACTTACGAAGGGGGTAGGCAGCTGTATATCAGGGAGTAAACCTTCTGAGAATAAAAACAGCTGGAGCTTGTTAAGGTAATTACACAGGGGAAAGGATAATGTACTGGGAACTCCTCAGAAGAATCTGATTTGTGGTGAGGGGAGAGAGATAAAAGCTCATTATAGGAACGACATGAACATGCTGCGTAGGTAGCTGTTTATCAGTAAATATCTCCATTGAGATGAAGAAAAGCAGTAGCTTAATAAATTAAGTACTTCCTGGTATGGTTACTGTACTGGTAACTCCCCAAAAGAATCTGGATTGTGGTGAGGGAACATAGAAAAAAGCTCATTTAGGACCTGCACTTACGAAGGGTTAGGCAGCTGTATATCAGGGAGTAAACATTCTGAGAATAAAAACAGCTGGAGCTTGTTAAGGGTAATTACACAGGGGAAAGGATAATGTACTGGGAACTCCTCAGAAGAATCTGATTTGTGGTGAGGGGAGAGAGATAAAAGCTCATTTAGGAACGACATGAACATGCTGCGTAGGTAGCTGTTTATCAGTAAATATCTCCACTGAGATTAAGAAAAGCAGTAGCTTAATAAATTAAGTACTTCCTGGTATGGTTACTGTACTGGTAACTCCCCAAAAGAATCTGGATTGTGGTGAGGGAACAGAGAAAAAAGCTCATTTAGGACCTGCACTTACGAAGGGGGTAGGCAGCTGTATATCAGGGAGTACCTTCTGAGAATAAAAACAGCTGGAGCTTGTTAAGGTAATTACACAGGGGAAAGGATAATGTACTGGGAACTCCTCAGAAGAATCTGATTTGTGGTGAGGGGAGAGAGATAAAAGCTCATTTAGGAACGACATGAACATGCTGCGTAGGTAGCTGTTTATCAGTAAATATCTCCACTGAGATTAAGAAAAGCAGTAGCTTAATAAATTAAGTACTTCCTGATATGGTTACTGTATTGTAACTCCCCAAAGAATCTGGATTGTGGTGAGGGAACAGAGAAAAAGCTCATTTAGGACCTGCACTTACGAAGGGGTTAGGCAGCTGTATATCAGGGAGTATCCCTTCTGAGAATAAAAACAGCTGGAGCTTGTTAAGGTAATTACACAGGGGAAAGGATAATGTACTGGGAACTCCTCAGAAGAATCTGATTTGTGGTGAGGGGAGAGAATAAAAGCTCATTTAAGAACGACATGAACATGCTGCGTAGGTAGCTGTTTATCAGTAAATATCTCCACTGAGATTAAAAAAGCAGTAGCTTAATAAATTAAGTACTTCCTGGTATGGTTACTGTACTGGTAACTCCCCAAAAGAATCTGGATTGTGGTGAGGGAACAGAGAAAAAGCTCATTTAGGACCTGCACTTACGAAGGGGGTAGGCAGCTGTATATCAGGGAGTATCCCTTCTGAGAATAAAAACAGCTGGAGCTTGTTAAGGTAATTACACAGGGGAAAGGATAATGTACTGGGAACTCCTCAGAAGAATCTGATTTGTGGTGAGGGGTGAGAGATAAAAGCTCATTTAGGAACGACATGAACATGCTGCGTAGGTAGCTGTTTATCAGTAAATATCTCCACTGAGATTAAGAAAAGCAGTAGCTTAATAAATTAAGTACTTCCTGGTATGGTTACTGTACTGGTAACTCCCCAAAACGAATCTGGATTGTGGTGAGGGAACAGAGAAAAAAGCTCATTTAGGACCTGCACTTACCAAGGGGGTAGGCAGCTGTATATCAGGGAGTAAACCTTCTGAGAATAAAAACAGCTGGAGCTTGTTAAGGTAATTACACAGGGGAAAGGATAATGTACTGCGAACTCCTCAGAAAAATCTGATTTGTGGTGAGGGGAGAGAGATAAAAGCTCATTTAGGAACGACATGAACATGCTGCGTAGGTAGCTGTTTATCAGTAAATATCTCCACTGAGATTAAGAAAAGCAGTAGCTTAATAAATTAAGTACTTCCTGGTATGGTTACTGTACTGGTAACTCCCCAAAAGAATCTGGATTGTGGTGAGGGAACAGAGAAAAAAGCTCATTTAGGACCTGCACTTACGAAGGGTTAGGCAGCTGTATATCAGGGAGTACATTCTGAGAATAAAAACAGCTGGAGCTTTTAAGGGTAATTACACAGGGGAAAGGATAATGTACTGGGAACTCCTCAGAAGAATCTGATTTGTGGTGAGGGGAGAGAGATAAAAGCTCATTTAGGAACGACATGAACATGCTGCGTAGGTAGCTGTTTATCAGTAAATATCTCCACTGAGATTAAGAAAAGCAGTAGCTTAATAAATTAAGTACTTCCTGGTATGGTTACTGTACTGGTAACCCCAAAAGAATCTGGATTGTGGTGAGGGAAAGAGAAAAAGCTCATTTAGGACCTGCACTTACGAAGGGGGTAGGCAGCTGTATATCAGGGAGTAAACCTTCTGAGTATAAAAACAGCCTGAGCTTGTTAAGGTAATTACACAGGGGAAAGGATAATGTACTGGGAACTCCTCAGAAGAATCTGATTTGTGGTGAGGGGAGAGAGATAAAAGCTCATTTAAACGACATGAACATGCTGGTAGGTAGCTGTTTATCAGTAAATATCTCCACTGAGATTAAGAAAAGCAGTAGCTTAATAAATTAAGTACTTCCTGGTATGGTTACTGTACTGGTAACTCCCCAAAGAAACTGGATTGTGGTGAGGGAACAGAGAAAAAAGCTCATTTAGGACCTGCACTTACGAAGGGGTAGGCAGCTGTATATCAGGGAGTAAACTTCTGAGAATAAAAACAGCTGGAGCTTGTTAAGGTAATTACACAGGGGAAAGGATAATGTACTGGGAACTCCTCAGAAGAATCTGATTTGTCGTGAGGGGAGAGAGATAAAAGCTCATTTAGGAACGACATGAACATGCTGCGTAGGTAGCTGTTTATCAGTAAATATCTCCACTGAGATTAAGCAGTAGCTTAATAAATTAAGTACTTCCTGGTATGGTTACTGTACTGGTAACTCCCCAAAAGAATCTGGATTGTGGTGAGGGAACAGAGAAAAAAGCTCATTTAGGACCTGCACTTACGAAGGGGGTAGGCAGCTGTATATCAGGGAGTAAACCTTCTGAGAATAAAAACAGCTGGAGCTTGTTAAGGTAATTACACAGGGGAAAGGATAATGTACTGGGAACTCCTCAGAAGAATCTGATTTGTGGTGAGGGGAGAGAGATAAAAGCTCATTTAGGAACGACATGAACATGCTGCTTAGGTAGCTGTTTATCAGTAAATATCTCCACTGAGATTAAGAAAAGCAGTAGCTTAATAAATTAAGTACTTCCTGGTATGGTTACTGTACTGGTAACTCCCCAAAAGAATCTGGATTGTGGTGAGGGAACAGAGAAAAAAGCTCATTTAGGACCTGCACTTACGAAGGGGTTAGGCAGCTGTATATCAGGGAGTAAACCTTCTGAGAATAAAAACAGCTGGAGCTTGTTAAGGTAATTACACAGGGGAAAGGATAATGTACTGGGAACTCCTCAGAAGAATCTGATTTGTGGTGAGGGGAGAGAGATAAAAGCTCATTTAGGAACGACATGAACATGCTGCGTAGGTAGCTGTTTATCAGTAAATATCTCCACTGAGATTAAGAAAAGCAGTAGCTTAATAAATTAAGTACTTCCTGGTATGGTTACTGTACTGGTAACTCCCCAAAAGAATCTGGATTGTGGTGAGGGAACAGAGAAAAAAGCTCATTTAGGACCTGCACTTACGAAGGGGGTAGGCAGCTGTATATCAGGGAGTAATCCTTCTGAGAATAAAAACAGCTGGAGCTTGTTAAGGTAATTACACAGGGGAAAGGATAATGTACTGGGAACTCCTCAGAAGAATCTGATTTGTGGTGAGGGGAGAGAGATAAAAGCTCATTTAGGAACGACATGAACATGCTGCATAGGTAGCTGTTTATCAGTAAATATCTCCACTGAGATTAAGAAAAGCAGTAGCTTAATAAATTAAGTACTTCCTGGTATGGTTACTGTATGGTAACTCCCAAAAGAATCTGGATTGTGGTGAGGGAACAGAGAAGAAAGCTCATTTAGGACCTGCACTTACGAAGGGTAGGCAGCTGTATATCAGGGAGTATCCCTTCTGAGAATAAAAACAGCTGGAGCTTGTTAAGGTAATTACACAGGGGAAAGGATAATGTACTGGGAACTCCTCAGAAGAATCTGATTTGTGGTGAGGGGAGAGACATAAAAGCTCATTTAGAACGACATGAACATGCTGCATAGGTAGCTGTTTATCAGTAAATATCTCCACTGAGATTAATAAAAGCAGTAGCTTATAAATTAAGTACTTCCTGGTATGGTTACTGTACTGGTAACTCCCCAAAAGAATCTGGATTGTGGTGAGGGAACAGAAAAAAGCTCATTTAGGACCTGCACTTACGAAGGGGGTAGGTAGCTGTATATCAGGGAGTAAACCTTCTGAGAATAAAAACAGCTGGAGCTTTTAAGGTAATTACACAGGGGAAAGGATAATGTACTGGGAACTCCTCAGAAGAATCTGATTTGTGGTGAGGGGAGAGAGATAAAAGCTCATTTAGGAACGACATGAACATGCTGCGTAGGTAGCTGTTTATCAGTAAATATCTCCACTGAGATTAAGAAAAGCAGTAGCTTAATAAATGAAGTACTTCCTGGTATGGTTACTGTACTGGTAACTCCACAAAACAATCTGGATTGTGGTGAGGGAACAGAGAAAAAAGCTCATTGAGGACCTGCACTTACGAAGGGTTAGGCAGCTGTATATCAGGGAGTAAACCTTCTGAGTATAAAAACAGCCTGAGCTTCTTAAGGGAATTACACAGGGGAAAGGACATTGTACTGGGAACTCCTCAGAAGAATCTGATTTGTGGTGAGGGGAGAGAGATAAAATCTCATTTAGGAACGACATGAACATGCAACATTGGTAGCTGTTTATCAGTAAATATCTCCACTGAGATTAAGAAAAGCAGTAGTTTAATAAATTAAGTACTTCCTGTTATGGTTACTGTACTGGTAACTCCCCAAAAGAATCTGGATTGTGGTGAGGGAACAGAGAAAAAAGCTCATTTAGGACCTGCAATTACGAAGGGGTTAGGCAGCTGTATATCAGGGAGTAAACCTTCTGAGAATATAAACAGCTGGAGCTTGTTAAGGTAATTACACAGGGGAAAGGATAATGTACTGGGAACTCCTCAGAAGAATCTGATTTGTGGTGAGGGGAGAGACATAAAAGCTCATTTAGGAACGACATGAACATGCTGCATAGGTAGCTGTTTATCAGTAAATATCTCCACTGAGATTAAGAAAAGCAGTAGTTTAATAAATTAAGTACTTCCTTGTATGGTTACTGTACTGGTAACTCCCCAAAAGAATCTGGATTGTGGTGAGGGAACAGAGAAAAAAGCTCATTTAGGACCTGCACTTAGAAGGGGGTAGGCAGCTGTATATCAGGGAGTAAACTTCTGAGAATAAAAACAGCTGGAGCTTGTTAAGGTAATTACACAGGGGAAAGGATAATGTACTGGGAACTCCTCAGAAGAATCTGATTTGTGGTGATGGGAGAGAGATAAAAGCTCATTTAGGAACGACATGAACATGCTGCGTATAGGTAGCTGTTTATCAGAAATATCTCCACTGAGATTAAGAAAAGCAGTAGCTTAATAAATTAAGTACTTCCTGGTATGGTTACTGTACTGGTAACTCCCCAAAAGAATCTGGATTGTGGTGAGGGAACAGAAAAAAGCTCATTTAGGACCTGCACTTACGAAGGGGGTAGGCAGCTGTATATCAGGAGTACCTTTGAGAATTAAAAACAGCTGAGCTTGTTAAGGTAATTACACAGGGGAAAGGATAATGTACTGGGAACTCCTCAGAAGAATCTGATTTGTGGTGAGGGGAGAGAGATAAAAGCTCATTTAGGAACGACATGTACATGCTGCGTAGGTAGCTGTTTATCAGTAAATATCTCCACTGAGATTAAGAAAAGCAGTAGCTTAATAAATTAAGTACTTCCTGGTATGGTTACTGTACTGGTAACTCCCCCAAAGAATCTGGATTGTGGTGAGGGAACAGAGAAAAAAGCTCATTTAGACCTGCACATACGAACGGGGGTAGGCAGCTGTATATCAGGGAGTAAATCCCTTCTGAGAATAAAAACAGCTGGAGCTTGTAAGGTAATTACACAGGGGAAAGGATAAGTACTGGGAACTCCTCAGAAGAATCTGATTTGTGGTGAGGGGAGAGAGATAAAACCTCATTTAGGAACGACATGAACATGCTGCGTAGGTTAGCTGTTTATCAGTAAATATCTCCACTGAGATTAAGAAAAGCAGTAGCTTAATAAATTAAGTACTTCCTGGTATGGTTACTGTACTGGTAACTCCCCAAAAGAATCTGGATTGTGGTGAGGGAACAGAGAAAAAAGCTCATTTAGGACCTGCACTTACGAAGGGGGTAGGCAGCTGTATATCAGGGAGTAAACCTTCTGAGAATAAAAACAGCTGGAGCTTGTTAAGGTAATTACACAGGGGAAAGGATAATGTACTGGGAACTCCTCAGAAAATCTGATTTGTGGTGAGGGGAGAGAGATAAAAGCTCATTTAGGAACGACATGAACATGCTGCGTAGTAGCTGTTTATCAGTAAATATCTCCACTGAGATTAAGAAAAGCAGTAGTTTAATAAATTAAGTACTTCCTGGTATGGTTACTGTACTGGTAACTCCCAAAAGAATCTGGATTGTGGTGAGGGAACAGAGAAAAAGCTCATTTAGGACCTGCATTACGAAGGGGTTAGGCAGCTGTATATCAGGGAGTAAACCTTCTGAGAATAAAACAGCTGGAGCTTGTTAAGGTAATTACACAGGGGAAAGGATAATGTACTGGGAACTCCTCAGAAGAATCTGATTTGTGGTGAGGGGAGAGAGATAAAAGCTCATTTAGGAACGACATGAACATGCTGCATAGGTAGCTGTTTATCAGTAAATATCTCCATTGAGATGAAGAAAAGCAGTAGCTTAATAAATTAAGTACTTCCTGGTATGGTTACTGTACTGGTAACTCCCAAAAGAATCTGGATTGTGGTGAGGGAACAGAGAAAAAAGCTCATTTAGGACCTGCACTTACGAAGGGGGTAGGCAGCTGTATATCAGGGAGTAAACCTTCTGAGAATAAAAACAGCTGGAGCTTGTTAAGGTAATTACACAGGGGAAAGGATAATGTACTGGGAACTCCTCAGAAGAATCTGATTTGTGGTGAGGGGAGAGAGATAAAAGCTCATTTAGGAACGACATGAACATGCTGCGTAGGTAGCTGTTTATCAGTAAATATCTCCATTGAGATTAAGAAAAGCAGTAGCTTAATAAATTAAGTACTTCCTGGTATGGTTACTGTACTGGTAACTCCCCAAAAGAATCTGGATTGCGGTGAGGGAACAGAGAAAAAAGCTCATTTAGGACCTGCACTTACGAAGGGGGTAGGCAGCTGTATATCAGGGAGTATCCCTTCGAGAATAAAAACAGCTGGAGCTTGTTAAGGTAATTACACAGGGGAAAGGATAATGTACTGGGAACTCCTCAGAAGAATCTGATTTTGGTGAGGGGAGAGAGATAAAAGCTCATTTAGGAACGACATGAACATGCTGCGTAGGTAGCTGTTTATCAGTAAATATCTCCACTGAGATTAAGAAAAGCAGTAGCTTAATAAATTAAGTACTTCCTGGTATGGTTACTGTACTGGTAACTCCCCAAAAGAATCTGGATTGTGGTGAGGGAACAGAGAAAAAAGCGCATTTAGGACTTGCACTTACGAAAAGGTTAGGCAGCTGTATATCAGGGAGTATCCCTTCTGAGAAAATAAATAGCTGGAGCTTGTTAAGGTAATTACACAGGGGAAAGGATAATGTACTTGGAACTCCTCAGAAGAATCTGATTTGTGGTGAGGGGAGAGACATAAAAGCTCATTTATACGACATGAACATGCTGCGGAGGTTGCTGTTTATCAGTAAATTTCTCCACTGAGATTAAGAAAAGAAGTAACTTAATAAATTAAGTACTTCCTTGTATGGTTACTGTACTTGTAACTCCCCAAAAGAATCTGGATTGTGGTGAGAGATCAGAGAATAAAGCTCATTTAGGACCTGCACTTACGAAGGGGGTAGGCAGCTGTATATCAGGGAGTATCCCTTCTGAGAATAAAAACAGCTGGAGCTTGTTAAGGTAATTACACAGGGGAAAGGATAATGTACTGGGAACTCCTCAGAAGAATCTGATTTGTGGTGAGGGGAGAGAGATAAAAGCTCATTTAAGAACGACATGAAAATGCTGCAGAGGTAGCTGTTTATCAGTAAATATCTCCACTGAGATGAAGAAAAGCAGTAGCTTAATAAATTAAGTACTTCCTGGTATGGTTACTGTACTGGTAACTCGCCAAAACAATTTGAATGTGGTGAGGGAACAGTGAAAAAAGCTCATTTAGGACCTGCACTTACCAAGGGGGTAGGCAGCTGTATATCAGGGAGTAAACCTTCTGAGAATAAAAACAGCTGGAGCTTGTTAAGGTAATTACACAGGGGAAAGGATAATGTACTGCGAACTCCTCAGAAAAATCTGATTTGTGGTGAGGGGAGAGAGATAAAAGCTCATTTAGGAACGACATGAACATGCTGCGTAGGTAGCTGTTTATCAGTAAATATCTCCATTGAGATGAAGAAAAGCAGTAGCTTAATGAATTAAGTACTTCCTGGTATGGTTACTGTACTGGTAACTCCCCAAAAGAATCTGGATTGTGGTGAGGGAACAGAGAAAAAAGCTCATTTAGGACCTGCACTTACGAAGGGTTAGGCAGCTGTATATCAGGGAGTATCACTTCCGAGAATAAAAACAGCTGGAGCTTGTTGAGGTAATTACACAGGGGAAAGGATAATGTACTGGGAACTCCTCAGAAGAATCTGATTTTTAGCGAGGGGAGAGAGATAAAAGCTCATTTAGGAACGACATGAAAATGCTGCGTAGGTAGCTGTTTATCAGTAAATATCTCCACTGAGATTAAGAAAAGCAGTAGCTTAATAAATTAAGTACTTCCTAGTATGGTTACTGTACTGGTAACTCCCCAAAAGAATCTGGATTGTGGTGAGCGATCAGAGAATAAAGCTCATTTAGGACCTGCACTTACGAAGGGGGTAGGCAGCTGTATATCAGGGAGTATCCCTTCTGAGAATAAAAACAGCTGGAGCTTGTTAAGGTAATTACACAGGGGAAAGGATAATGTACTGGGAACTCCTCAGAAGAATCTGATTTGAGGTGAGGGGAGAGAGATAAAAGCTCATTTAGGAAAGACATGAACATGCTGCGTAAGTAGCTGTTTATCAGTCAATATCTCCACTGAGATTAAGAAAAGCAGTAGCTTAATAAATTAAGTACTTCCTGGTATGGTTACTGTACTTTTAACTCCCCTAAAGAATCTGGATTGTGGTGAGGGAACATACAAAAAAGCTCATTTAGGACCTGCACTTACGAAGGGTTAGGCAGCTGTATATCAGGGAGTAAACCTTCTGAGTATAAAAACAGCCTGAGCTTCTTAAGGGAATTACACAGGGGAAAGGATTATGTACTGGGAATTCCTCAGAAGAATCTGATTTGTGGTGAGGGGTGAGAGATAAAAGCTCATTTAGGAACGACATGAACATGCTGCGTAGGTATCTGTTTATCAGTAAATATCTCCACTGAGATTAAGAAAGGCAGTAGCTTAATAAATTAAGTACTTCCTGGTATGGTTACTGTACTGGTAACTCCCCAAAAGAATCTGGATTGTGGTGAGGGAACAGAGAAAAAAGCTCATTTAGACCTGCACTTACCAAGGGGGTAGGCAGCTGTATATCAGGGAGTAAACCTTCTGAGAATAAAAACAGCTGGAGCTTGTTAAGGTAATTACACAGGGGAAAGGATAATGTACTGCGAACTCCTCAGAAGAATCTGATTTGTGGTGAGGGGTGAGAGATAAAAGCTCATTTAGGAACGACATGTACATGCTGCATAGTTACCTGTTTATCAGTAAATATCTCCACTGAGATTAAGAAAAGCAGTAGCTTAATAACTTAAGTTCTTCCTGGTATGGTTACTGTACTGGTAACTCCCCAAAAGAATCTGGATTGTGGTGAGGTAACAGAGAAAAAAGCTCATTTAAGACCTGCACTTACCAAGGGGGTAGGCAGCTGTATATCAGGGAGTAAACCTTCTGAGAATAAAAACAGCTGGAGCTTGTTAAGGTAATTACACAGGGGAAAGGATAATGTACTGCGAACTCCTCAGAAAAATCTGATTTATGGTGAGGGGAGAGAGATAAAAGCTCATTTAGGAACGACATGAACATGCTGCGTAGGTAGCTGTTTATCAGTAAATATCTCCACTGAGATTAAGAAAAGCAGTAGCTTAATAAATTAAGTACTTCCTGGTATGGTTACTGTACTGGTAACTCCCCAAAAGAATCTGGATTGTGGTGAGGGAACAGAGAAAAAAGCTCATTTAGGACCTGCACTTACGAAGGGTTAGGCAGCTGTATATCAGGGAGTATCCCTTCTGAGAATAAAATCAGCTGGAGCTTGTGAAGGTAATTACACAGGGGAAAGGATAATGTACTGGGAACTCCTCAGAAGAATCTGATTTGTGGTGAGGGGAGAGAGATAAAAGCTCATTTAGGAACGACATGAACATGCTGCGTAGATAGCTGTTTATCAGTAAATATCTCCACTGAGATTAAGAAAAGCAGTAGCTTAATATTTTAAGTACTTCCTGGTATGGTTACTGTACTCTTAACTCACCAAAAGAATCTGGATTGTGGTGAGGGAATAGAGAAGAAAGCTCATTTAGGACCTGCACTTACGAAGGGTTAGGCAGCTGTATATCAGGGAGTAAACCTTCTGAGTATAAAAACAGCCTGAGCTTGTTAAGGTAATTACACAGGGGAAAGGATAATGTACTGGGAACTCCTCAGAAGAATCTGATTTGTGGTGAGGGGAGAGAGACAAAAGCTCTTTTAAGAACGACATGAAAATGCTGCATAGGTAGCTGTTTATCAGTAAATATCTCCACTGAGATTAATAAAAGCAGTAGCTTATAAATTAAGTACTTCCTGGTATGGTTACTGTACTGGTAACTCCCCAAAACAATTTGAATGTGGTGAGGGAACAGTGAAAAAAGCTCATTTAGGACCTGCACTTACGAAGGGGGTAGGCAGCTGTATATCAGGGAGTATCACTTCCCAGAATAAAAACAGCTGGAGCTTGTTAAGGTAATTACACAGGGGAAAGGATAATGTACTGGGAACTCCTCAGAAGAATCTGATTTTTAGCGAGGGGAGAGAGATAAAAGCTCATTTAGGAACGACATGAAAATGCTGCGTAGGTAGCTGTTTATCAGTAAATATCTCCACGGAGATTAAGAAAAGCAGTAGCTTAATAAATGAAGTACTTCCTGGTATGGTTACTGTACTGGTAACTCCACAAAACAATCTGGATTGTGGTGAGGGAACAGAGAAAAAAGCTCATTGAGGACCTGCACTTACGAAGGGTTAGGCAGCTGTATATCAGGGAGTAAACCTTCTGAGTATAAAAACAGCCTGAGCTTCTTAAGGGAATTACACAGGGGAAAGGACATTGTACTGGGAACTCCTCAGAAGAATCTGATTTGTGGTGAGGGGAGAGAGATAAAATCTCATTTAGGAACGACATGAACATGCAACATTGGTAGCTGTTTATCAGTAAATATCTCCACTGAGATTAAGAAAAGCAGTAGTTTAATAAATTAAGTACTTCCTGTTATGGTTACTGTACTGGTAACTCCCCAAAAGAATCTGGATTGTGGTGAGGGAACAGAGAAAAAAGCTCATTTAGGACCTGCAATTACGAAGGGGTTAGGCAGCTGTATATCAGGGAGTAAACCTTCTGAGAATGAAAACAGCTGGAGCTTGTTAAGGTAATTACACAGGTTAAAGCATAATATACTGGGAACTCCTCAGAAGAATCTGATTTGTGGTGAGGGGAGAGACATAAAAGCTCATTTAGGAACGACATGAACAGGCTGCATAGGTAGCTGGTTATTAGTAAATATCTCCACTGAGATTAAGAAAAGCAGTAGTTTAATAAATTAAGTACTTCCTTGTATGGTTACTGTACTGGTGACTCCCCAAAAGAATCTGGATTGTGGTGAGGGAACAGAGAAAAAAGCTCCTTTAGGACCTGCACTTAAGAAGGGGGTAGGCAGCTGTGTATCAGGGAGTAAACTTTCTGAGAATAAAAACAGCTGGAGCTTGTTAAGGTAATTACACCGGGGAAAGGATAATGTACTGGGAACTCCTCAGAAGAATCTGATTTGTGGTGATGGGAGAGAGATAAAAGCTCATTTAGGAACGACATGAAAATGCTGCATAGGTAACTGTTTATCAGGAAATATCTCCACTGAGATTAAGAAAAGCAGTAGCATAATAAATTAAGTACTTCCTGGTATGGTTACTGTATTGGTAACTCCCCAAAAGAATCTGGATTTTGGATAGGGAACAGAGAAGAAAGCTCATTTAGGACCTGCACTTACGAAGGGGGTAGGCAGCTGTATATCAGTGAGTATCCCTTTTGAGAATTAAAACAGCTGGTGATTGTTAACGTAATTACACAGGGGAAATGATAATGTACTGGGAACTCCACAGAAGAATGTGATTTGTGGTGAGGGGAGAGAGATAAAAGCTCATTTAGGAACGACATGTACATGCTGCATAGGTAGCTGTTTATCAGTAAATATCTCCACTGAGATTAATAAAAGCAGTAGCTTATAAATTAAGTACTTCCTGGTATGGTTACTGTACTGGTAACTCCCCCAAAGAATCTGGATTGTGGTGAGGGAATAGATAAAAAAGCTCATTTAGTACCTGCACATACGACGGGGGTAGGCTGCTGTATATCAGGGAGTAAACCTGAGAATAAAAACAGCTGGAGCTTGGTAGGGTAATTACACAGGGGAAAGGATAAAGTACTGGGAACTCCTCAGAAGAATCTTATTTGGGGTGAGGGGAGAGAGATAAAACCTCATTTAGGAACGACATGAACATGCTGCGTAGGTAGCTGTTTATCAGTAAATATCTCCACTGAGATTAAGAAAAGCAGTAGCTTAATAAATGAAGTACTTCCTGGTATGGTTACTGTACTGGTAACTCCACAAAACAATCTGGATTGTGGTGAGGGAACAGAGAAAAAAGCTCATTGAGGACCTGCACTTACGAAGGGTTAGGCAGCTGTATATCAGGGAGTAAACCTTCTGAGTATAAAAACAGCCTGAGCTTCTTAAGGGAATTACACAGGGGAAAGGACATTGTACTGGGAACTCCTCAGAAGAATCTGATTTGTGGTGAGGGGAGAGAGATAAAATCTCATTTAGGAACGACATGAACATGCAACATTGGTAGCTGTTTATCAGTAAATATCTCCACTGAGATTAAGAAAAGCAGTAGTTTAATAAATTAAGTACTTCCTGTTATGGTTACTGTACTGGTAACTCCCCAAAAGAATCTGGATTGTGGTGAGGGAACAGAGAAAAAAGCTCATTTAGGACCTGCAATTACGAAGGGGTTAGGCAGCTGTATATCAGGGAGTAAACCTTCTGAGAATGAAAACAGCTGGAGCTTGTTAAGGTAATTACACAGGTTAAAGCATAATATACTGGGAACTCCTCAGAAGAATCTGATTTGTGGTGAGGGGAGAGAGATAAAAGCTCATTTAGGAACGACATGAACAGGCTGCATAGGTAGCTGGTTATTAGTAAATATCTCCACTGAGATTAAGAAAAGCAGTAGTTTAATAAATTAAGTACTTCCTTGTATGGTTACTGTACTGGTGACTCCCCAAAAGAATCTGGATTGTGGTGAGGGAACAGAGAAAAAAGCTCCTTTAGGACCTGCACTTAAGAAGGGGGTAGGCAACTGTGTATCAGGGAGTAAACTTTCTGAGAATAAAAACAGCTGGAGCTTGTTAAGGTAATTACACCGGGGAAAGGATAATGTACTGGGAACTCCTCAGAAGAATCTGATTTGTGGTGATGGGAGAGAGATAAAAGCTCATTTAGGAACGACATGAAAATGCTGCATAGGTAGCTGTTTATCAGGAAATATCTCCACTGAGATTAAGAAAAGCAGTAGCATAATAAATTAAGTACTTCCTGGTATGGTTACTGTATTGGTAACTCCCCAAAAGAATCTGGATTTTGGATAGGGAACAGAGAAGAAAGCTCATTTAGGACCTGCACTTACGAAGGGGGTAGGCAGCTGTATATCAGTGAGTATCCCTTTTGAGAATTAAAACAGCTGGAGATTGTTAACGTAATTACACAGGGGAAATGATAATGTACTGGGAACTCCACAGAAGAATGTGATTTGTGGTGAGGGGAGAGAGATAAAAGCTCATTTAGGAACGACATGTACATGCTGCATAGGTAGCTGTTTATCAGTAAATATCTCCACTGAGATTAAGAAAAGCAGTAGCTTAATAAATTAAGTACTTCCTGGTATGGTTACTGTACTGGTAACTCCCCCAAAGAATCTGGATTGTGGTGAGGGAATAGATAAAAAAGCTCATTTAGTACCTGCACATACGACGGGGGTAGGCTGCTGTATATCAGGGAGTAAACCTGAGAATAAAAACAGCTGGAGCTTGGTAGGGTAATTACACAGGGGAAAGGATAAAGTACTGGGAACTCCTCAGAAGAATCTTATTTGGGGTGAGGGGAGAGAGATAAAACCTCATTTAGGAACGACATGAACATGCTGCGTAGGTAGCTGTTTATCAGTAAATATCTCCACTGAGATTAAGAAAAGCAGTAGCTTAATAAATTAAGTACTTCCTGGTATGGT
Organism: Perognathus longimembris pacificus; assembly: GCF_023159225.1. Taxonomy (NCBI): domain Eukaryota; kingdom Metazoa; phylum Chordata; class Mammalia; order Rodentia; family Heteromyidae; genus Perognathus; species Perognathus longimembris. The sequence goes on along the minus strand of NW_025962088.1, from coordinate 7,768 downwards.
TACTGTACTGGTACTCCCCAAAAGAATCTGGATTGTGGTGAGGGAACAGAGAATAAAGCTCATGTAGCACCTGCACTTACGAAGGGGGTAGGCAGCTGTATATCAGGGAGTAAACGTTGTGAGAATAAAAACAGCTGGATCTTGTTAAGGTAATTACACAGGGGAAAGGATAATGTACTGGGAACTCCTCAGAAGATTCTGATTTGTGGTGAGGTGAGAGAGATAAAAGCTCATTTAGGAACGACATGAACATGCTGCGTAGGTAGCTGTTTATCAGTAAATATCTCCACTGAGATTAAGAAAAGCAGTAGCTTAATAAATTAAGTACTTCCTGGTATGGTTACTGTACTGGTAACTCCCCAAAAGAATCTGGATTGTGGTGAGGGAACAGAGAAAAAAGCTCATTTAGGACCTGCACTACGAAGGGGTAGGCAGCTGTATATCAGGGAGTATCCCTTCTGAGAATAGAAACAGCTGGAGCTTGTTAAGGTAATTACACAGGGGAAAGGATAATGTACTGGGAACTCCTCAAGAATCTGATTTGTGGTGAGGGGAGAGAGATAAAAGCTCATTTAGGAACGACATGAACATGCTGCGTAGGTAGCTGTTTATCAGTAAATATCTCCACAGAGATTAAGAAAAGCAGTAGTTTAATAAATTAAGTACTTCCTGGTATGGTTACTGTACTGGTAACTCCCCAAAAGAATCTGGATTGTGGTGAGGGAACAGAGAAAAAAGCTCATTTAGGACCTGCACTTACGAAGGGGGTAGGCAGCTGTATATCAGGGAGTATCCCTTCTGAGAATAAAAACAGCTGGAGCTTGTTAAGGTAATTAGAACAGGGGAAAGGATAATGTACTGGGAACTCCTCAGAAGAATCTGATTTGTGGTGAGGGGAGAGAGATAAAAGCTCATTTAGGAACGACATGAAAATGCTGCGTAGGTAGCTGTTTATCAGTAAATATCTCCACTGAGATTAAGAAAAGCAGTAGCTTAATAAATTAAGTACTTCCTGGTATGGTTACTGTACTGGTAACTCCCCAAAAGAATCTGGATTGTGGTGAGGGAACAGAGAAAAAAGCTCATTTAGGACCTGCACTTACGAAGGGGGTAGGCAGCTGTATATCAGGGAGTATCCCTTCTGAGAATAAAAACAGCTGGAGCTTGTTAAGGTAATTACACAGGGGAAAGGATAATGTACTGGGAACTCCTCAGAAGAATCTGATTTGTGGTGAGGGGAGAGAGATAAAAGCTCATTTAGGAACGACATGAACATGCTGCGTAGGTAGCTGTTTATCAGTAAATATCTCCACTGAGATTAAGAAAAGCAGTAGCTTAATAAATTAAGTACTTCCTGGTATGGTTACTGTACTGGTAACTCCCCAAAAGAATCTGGATTGTGGTGAGGGAACAGAGAAAAAAGCTCATTTAGGACCTGCACTTACGAAGGGTTAGGCAGCTGTATATCAGGGAGTATCCCTTCTGAGAATAAAAACAGCTGGAGCTTGTTAAGGGTAATTACACAGGGGAAAGGATAATGTACTGGGAACTCCTCAGAAGAATCTGATTTGTGGTGAGGGGAGAGAATAAAAGCTCATTTAGGAACGACATGAACATGCTGCGTAGGTTGCTGTTTATCAGTAAATATCTCCACTGAGATTAAGAAAAGCAGTAGCTTAATAAATTAAGTACTTCCTGGTATGGTTACTGTACTGGTAACTCCCCAAAAGAATCTGGATTGTGGTGAGGGAACAGAGAAAAAGCTCATTTAGGACCTGCACTTACGAAGGGGGTAGGCAGCTGTATATCAGGGAGTAAATCCCTTCTGAGAATAAAAACAGCTGGAGCTTGTTAAGGTAATTACACAGGGGAAAGGATAATGTACTGGAACTCCTCAGAAGAATCTGATTTGTGGTGAGGGGAGAGAGATAAAAGCTCATTTAGGAACGACATGAACATGCTGCAGTAGGTTAGCTGTTTATCAGTAAATATCTCCACTGAGATTAAGAAAAGCAGTAGCTTAATAAATTAAGTACTTCCTGGTATGGTTACTGTACTGGTAACTCCCCAAAAGAATCTGGATTGTGGTGAGGAACAGAGAAAAAAGCTCATTTAGGACCTGCACTTACCAAGGGGGTAGGCAGCTGTATATCAGGGAGTAAACCTTCTGAGAATAAAAACAGCTGGAGCTTGTTAAGGTAATTACACAGGGGAAAGGATAATGTACTGCGAACTCCTCAGAAAATCTGATTTGTGGTGAGGGGAGAGAGATAAAAGCTCATTTAGGAACGACATGAACATGCTGCGTAGGTAGCTGTTTATCAGTAAATATCTCCACTGAGATTAAGAAAAGCAGTAGCTTAATAAATTAAGTACTTCCTGGTATGGTTACTGTACTGGTAACTCCCCAAAAGAATCTGGATTGTGGTGAGGGAACAGAGAAAAAAGCTCATTTAGGACCTGCACTTACGAAGGGTTAGGCAGCTGTATATCAGGGAGTATCCCTTCTGAGAATAAAAACAGCTGGAGCTTGTTGAAGGTAATTACACAGGGGAAAGGATAATGTACTGGGAACTCCTCAGAAGAATCTGATTTGTGGTGAGGGGAGAGAGATAAAAGCTCATTTAGGAACGACATGAACATGCTGCGTAGGTAGCTGTTTATCAGTAAATATCTCCACTGAGATTAAGAAAAGCAGTAGCTTAATAAATTAAGTACTTCCTGGTATGGTTACTGTACTGGTAACTCCCCAAAAGAATCTGGATTGTGGTGAGGGAATAGAGAATAAAGCTCATTTAGGACCTGCACTTACGAAGGGGGTAGGCAGCTGTATATCAGGGAGTATCCCTTCTGAGAATAAAAACAGCTGGAGCTTGTTAAGGTAATTACACAGGGGAAAGGATAATGTACTGGGAACTCCTCAGAAGAATCTGATTTGTGGTGAGGGGAGAGAGATAAAAGCTCATTTAGAACGACATGAACATGCTGCAAGGTAGCTGTTTATCAGTAAATATCTCCACTGAGATTAAGAAAAGCAGTAGCTTAATAAATTAAGTACTTCCTGGTATGGTTACTGTACTGGTAACTCCCCAAAAGAATCTGGATTGTGGTGAGGGAACATAGAAAAAAGCTCATTTAGGACCTGCACTTACGAAGGGTAGGCAGCTGTATATCAGGGAGTACCTTCTGAGAATAAAAACAGCTGGAGCTTGTTAAGGTAATTACACAGGGGAAAGGATAATGTACTGGGAACTCCTCAGAAGAATCTGATTTGTGGTGAGGGGAGAGAGATAAAAGCTCATTTAGGAACGACATGAAAATGCTGCGTAGGTAGCTGTTTATCAGTAAATATCTCCACTGAGATTAAGAAAAGCAGTAGCTTAATAAATTAAGTACTTCCTGGTATGGTTACTGTACTGGTAACTCCCCAAAAGAATCTGGATTGTGGTGAGGGAACAGAGAAAAAAGCTCATTAGGACCTGCACTTACGAAGGGGGTAGGCAGCTGTATATCAGGGAGTAAACCTTCTGAGAATAAAAACAGCTGGAGCTTGTTAAGGTAATTACACAGGGGAAAGGATAATGTACTGGGAACTCCTCAGAAGAATCTGATTTGTGGTGAGGGGAGAGAGATAAAAGCTCATTTAGGAACGACATGAACATGCTGCATAGTTAGCTGTTTATCAGTAAATATCTCCACTGAGATTAAGAAAAGCAGTAGCTTAATAAATTAAGTACTTCCTGGTATGGTTACTGTACTGGTAACTCCCCAAAAGAATCTGGATTGTGGTGAGGGAACAGAGAAAAAAGCTCATTTAGGACCTGCACTTACGAAGGGGGTAGGCAGCTGTATATCAGGGAGTAAACCTTCTGAGAATAAAAACAGCTGGAGCTTGTTAAGGTAATTACACAGGGGAAAGGATAATGTACTGGGAACTCCTCAGAAGAATCTGATTTGTGGTGAGGGGAGAGAGATAAAAGCTCATTTAGGAACGACATGAACATGCTGCATAGGTAGCTGTTTATCAGTAAATATCTCCACTGAGATTAAGAAAAGCAGTAGCTTAATAAATTAAGTACTTCCTGGTATGGTTACTGTACTGGTAACTCCCCAAAAGAATCTGGATTGTGGTGAGGGAACAGAGAAAAAAGCTCATTTAGGACCTGCACTTACGAAGGGGGTAGGCAGCTGTATATCAGGGAGTATCCCTTCTGAGAATAAAAACAGCTGGAGCTTGTTAAGGTAATTACACAGGGGAAAGGATAATGTACTGGGAACTCCTCAGAAGAATCTGATTTGTGGTGAGGGGAGAGAGATAAAAGCTCATTTAGGAACGACATGAACATGCTGCATAGGTAGCTGTTTATCAGTAAATATCTCCACTGAGATTAAGAAAAGCAGTAGCTTAATAAATTAAGTACTTCCTGGTATGGTTACTGTATCTGGTAACTCCCCAAAAGAATCTGGATTGTGGTGAGGGAACAGAGAAGAAAGCTCATTTAGGACCTGCACTTACGAAGGGGGTAGGCAGCTGTATATCAGGGAGTATCCCTTCTGAGAATAAAAACAGCTGAGCTTGTTAAGGTAATTACACAGGGGAAAGGATAATGTACTGGGAACTCCTCAGAAGAATCTGATTTGTGGTGAGGGGAGAGAGATAAAAGCTCATTTAGGAACGACATGAACATGCTGCATAGGTAGCTGTTTATCAGTAAATATCTCCACTGAGATTAATAAAAGCAGTAGCTTATAAATTAAGTACTTCCTGGTATGGTTACTGTACTGGTAACTCCCCAAAAGAATCTGGATTGTGGTGAGGGAACAGTGAAAAAAGCTCATTTAGACCTGCACTTACGAAGGGGGTAGGCAGCTGTATATCAGGGAGTAAACCTTGAGAATAAAAACAGCTGGAGCTTGTTAAGGTAATTACACAGGGGAAAGGATAATGTACTGGGAACTCCTCAGAAGAATCTGATTTTTGGTGAGGGGAGAGAGATAAAAGCTCATTTAGGAACGACATGAAACATGCTGCGTAGGTAGCTGTTTATCAGTAAATATCTCCACTGAGATTAAGAAAAGCAGTAGCTTAATAAATGAAGTACTTCCTGGTATGGTTACTGTACTGGTAACTCCACAAAACAATCTGGATTGTGGTGAGGGAACAGAGAAAAAAGCTCATTGAGGACCTGCACTTACGAAGGGTTAGGCAGCTGTATATCAGGGAGTAAACCTTCTGAGTATAAAAACAGCCTGAGCTTCTTAAGGGAATTACACAGGGGAAAGGACATTGTACTGGGAACTCCTCAGAAGAATCTGATTTGTGGTGAGGGGAGAGAGATAAAATCTCATTTAGGAACGACATGAACATGCAACATTGGTAGCTGTTTATCAGTAAATATCTCCACTGAGATTAAGAAAAGCAGTAGTTTAATAAATTAAGTACTTCCTGTTATGGTTACTGTACTGGTAACTCCCCAAAAGAATCTGGATTGTGGTGAGGGAACAGAGAAAAAAGCTCATTTAGGACCTGCAATTACGAAGGGGTTAGGCAGCTGTATATCAGGGAGTAAACCTTCTGAGAATGAAAACAGCTGGAGCTTGTTAAGGTAATTACACAGGTTAAAGCATAATATACTGGGAACTCCTCAGAAGAATCTGATTTGTGGTGAGGGGAGAGAGATAAAAGCTCATTTAGGAACGACATGAACAGGCTGCATAGGTAGCTGGTTATTAGTAAATATCTCCACTGAGATTAAGAAAAGCAGTAGTTTAATAAATTAAGTACTTCCTTGTATGGTTACTGTACTGGTGACTCCCCAAAAGAATCTGGATTGTGGTGAGGGAACAGAGAAAAAAGCTCCTTTAGGACCTGCACTTAAGAAGGGGGTAGGCAGCTGTGTATCAGGGAGTAAACTTTCTGAGAATAAAAACAGCTGGAGCTTGTTAAGGTAATTACACCGGGGAAAGGATAATGTACTGGGAACTCCTCAGAAGAATCTGATTTGTGGTGATGGGAGAGAGATAAAAGCTCATTTAGGAACGACATGAAAATGCTGCATAGGTAGCTGTTTATCAGGAAATATCTCCACTGAGATTAAGAAAAGCAGTAGCATAATAAATTAAGTACTTCCTGGTATGGTTACTGTATTGGTAACTCCCCAAAAGAATCTGGATTTTGGATAGGGAACAGAGAAGAAAGCTCATTTAGGACCTGCACTTACGAAGGGGGTAGGCAGCTGTATATCAGTGAGTATCCCTTTTGAGAATTAAAACAGCTGGAGATTGTTAACGTAATTACACAGGGGAAATGATAATGTACTGGGAACTCCACAGAAGAATGTGATTTGTGGTGAGGGGAGAGAGATAAAAGCTCATTTAGGAACGACATGTACATGCTGCATAGGTAGCTGTTTATCAGTAAATATCTCCACTGAGATTAAGAAAAGCAGTAGCTTAATAAATTAAGTACTTCCTGGTATGGTTACTGTACTGGTAACTCCCCCAAAGAATCTGGATTGTGGTGAGGGAATAGATAAAAAAGCTCATTTAGTACCTGCACATACGACGGGGGTAGGCTGCTGTATATCAGGGAGTAAACCTGAGAATAAAAACAGCTGGAGCTTGGTAGGGTAATTACACAGGGGAAAGGATAAAGTACTGGGAACTCCTCAGAAGAATCTTATTTGGGGTGAGGGGAGAGAGATAAAACCTCATTTAGGAACGACATGAACATGCTGCGTAGGTAGCTGTTTATCAGTAAATATCTCCACTGAGATTAAGAAAAGCAGTAGCTTAATAAATTAAGTACTTCCTGGTATGGTTACTGTACTGGTAACTCCCCAAAAGAATCTGGATTGTGGTGAGGGAACAGAGAAAAAAGCTCATTGAGACCTGCACTTACGAAGGGTAGGCAGCTGTATATCAGGGAGTAAACCTTCTGAGAATAAAAACAGCTGGAGCTTGTTAAGGTAATTACACAGGGGAAAGGATAATGTACTGGGAACTCCTCAGAAGAATCTGATTTGTGGTGAGGGGAGAGAGATAAAAGCTCATTTAGGAACGACATGAACATGCTTGGTAGCTGTTTATCAGTAAATATCTCCACTGAGATTAAGAAAAGCAGTAGCTTAATAAATTAAGTACTTCCTGGTATGGTTACTGTACTGGTAACTCCCCAAAAGAATCTGGATTGTGGTGAGGGAACAGAGAAAAAAGCTCATTTAGGACCTGCATTACGAAGGGGTAGGCAGCTGTATATCAGGGAGTATCCCTTCTGAGAATAAAACAGCTGGAGCTTGTTAAGGTAATTACACAGGGGAAAGGATAATGTACTGGGAACTCCTCAGAAGAATCTGATTTGTGGTGAGGGGAGAGAGATAAAAGCTCATTTAGGAACGACATGAACATGCTGCGTAGGTAGCTGTTTATCAGTAAATATCTCCACTGAGATTAAGAAAAGCAGTAGTTTAATAAATTAAGTACTTCCTGGTATGGTTACTGTACTGGTAACTCCCCAAAAGAATCTGGATTGTGGTGAGGGAACAGAGAAAAAAGCTCATTTAGGACCTGCACTTACGAAGGGGGTAGGCAGCTGTATATCAGGGAGTATCCCTTCTGAGAATAAAAACAGCTGGAGCTTGTTAAGGTAATTACAGGGGAAAGGATAATGTACTGGGAACTCCTCAGAAGAATCTGATTTGTGGTGAGGGGAGAGAGATAAAAGCTCATTTAGGAACGACATGAACATGCTGCGTAGGTAGCTGTTTAT
>NW_025962087.1:0-51458 GCF_023159225.1 Perognathus longimembris pacificus | reverse complement strand
TTTTTGGCCAGTAATTATAATACTGTCATATACTGGCGCTAGAGGACCTGAAATGATACCCTAAATCCAAAATTAGTTTGATTGTCCAGTCCTTCTAGTTGTGCTCCCATATATAGGAGACACCCGATCAAAGTAATCCCGGCAAAGTGAACACCTCATTATAAGGGGCTCTTTGCTCCTGGAGGAAGGGATGCACCTCACCTTTAGTAGAATGCTTTATGTATAAGAAAATTGCATTCCCCGTTTTCTTTTTAGGCTTAAGCAGAAACTGTTTATGTAAATTGCATTTTACTTCAACATAACGGTTATTCATAAATGTGCCAATACCTTTGTGGTACTATCTCTCTGTCCAAATTTGCAATTTTGATCTCATCATTTTTGGAATGTTCTAAAGTTGTAAGCAGCAACATAATCCTTTGTCGAAATATTGTAAAAATGGAGCCAGCAAGACATTCTCTAACTTTAATCTCAATATTCACAAAGCACACCAATTTTATACTAAATCTTGGCAATGTAATATTTAAGGATTTCATCCATGCATTTAGCTATACACACAAATAGATAGATAGATAGACAGATAGATAGATAGATAGATAGATAGATAGATAGATCGATAATTATAGATATAGATATAGTTGTAGACATAGATATAGATATATACCACCTGTTTTATTCCCAGGAAAAGTCAGGACTCACTACTAGTGCTTCATGTTTGAGATGCCACATAATTAGTTTGTCTTCAATAACTGGAAAAGGTAATTTTAAATTCAAAGCATGTCGTGTGAAACGAATAAAGTTTTTGATGAGTTTCATTTACAAATGAATGCTTTTACGGCCTTAAGAATGATTATTCATAAAAAAATCTCGCAAATAGTTTGTTTTCTCAGCGGCCTAAATTTAATGAAAGGAAACTCAAGTTTCTTTGTCTTTCTCATTTTAAACCTAATTTCAGTTTAATACTTTAAAGACACTCCTTCCCTCTTTGAATGAACAAGAAAAGATGCCTTCATGTCCCTTTAGATAAACAGTGTTGAAATAAGTCATAAACTATCTCCTGTTTTTCTTCTGAAAATGCCTGTAATTTGTGGATTAAGAAAATCAGTACTTACAGGATGTGCATCAAAGAACTCAAAAGTTTAATGAGTTGAATATCTTCCAAGTTCTTCAATATTCTTTTGTTTCTCCAAGAAATGATAATGTTTGAGACATCTGGTCTGGAAGTAATTCTTCATTGGTTTTCTGACAGAATTTTTCTCCTCACAGGAAGTGCAGATATTTCCCTGTCTACCAGAATGCAAGAAGGTAAGCATGTTCCCAATGTCCTTTGAAAAGAACACTTCAAATGGTTCCCATCATATTATGTATAGCATTCTCAGTATGCAAAACACTGTGGGGGAGATTCAATGGGATGGAGTTCAGAATTGAGACATTCTGATAATTGTACAGTGGAATTTTGAATTCGTACTATTGAGACATAAGATTGCAAGTAAATGCCTTGGTCTCAATGCTTCTTCCCTGTCAACAGAGGACAGCGTGAATATTGCAAAACAGTAACCGCAAAAAGTCCTTCTATTAATGGAAAAATGTTTCCCAAATTAGGCCTAAGAATTCACAAATGTTAACTGGTATGAATTTGCTTATTATTTCTATGATAATATCAAAAGGCATAGTTATCATTTTTGTCATCACAGAAGGGAATTTGAAATTAATGCATACGTTGTAATTGGAAGAGAAGGGAAAGAATTACATTCTCTCAAAAATATACCAGATTTGCTTAGATATTTTTCTTTGCAGGTGAATCTCTGGATCCTGAAAGGTTACTGCAATGCCCCTATGATAAGAGTCACAAGATCAGGGCCTGCAGATTCCCGTACCATCTGGTGAAATGCAGAAAGGTAGGGTTGCATTTCAAAATGAGGAGTTTGTCATACTTTACTATAAACATGAATTTGAAGGTGTATATTGAATAAATGTGCTAAATATGTGTCAATGAAATAATAGACTACCTGGGTAGATGTAGTATACACATATTTGTATTTGCTCTTGTAATCTGATCTTTGTGTAGTGCAGATAAGAAATAGCAGCGCAACTTGTTTACAGAACTCTAGCATGAGTAGAACATTGCAAGATGTTTTCTGTAGGACAATCATTTCAGTCAGAGTGTAGCGACTTTATACTTGTTTCCTTGATCACACTTAACTATTCTAAATCAGCAATTTAGTAAAGTTTCTAAAAATTAAGACAGATGCATTGCCTTATGGCAGGACATAATTCCTGAACCATGTTACTTTTCAGTAAACCTAGTGATCCTGAATTGATGATAACGAAGATGTGTCTTGCCTGTTTTGTATATTTTGGTGTATTTTTTGTAATGATACCACGACAGTTGTTTTCACATAGAACAAGAAATCTTTCAAATGCTAATATAGTTATCTATCCCATTCAATTTTTTGTGTTAAAAAACATTGCTCTGGGCAGAAACAATCTTCCCTTTGTTATGCTTTTCAAAGGATGCTCACTGATTATACATACACGTGTGCACAGAAAGACACATACATATGCATATTCATGCTCATGTTTTCAAATATTCTTATATCTAAATGCAAATATATACAAATTAAACTGTACATGCACATGGTATCACACACATGCACCAAGACACACAATGAGGGCATTTCCAATTGTGTTTTTGATCAATGTGTCTTACCCATTCATGTAGCATATATTAATAAATGCCTTTTTATTGAATAAGATGTCATGATTCTGAATGTTTTCAGATGCCAAAGTTATGTTTTAAGTATCCAGCATTTTGCTGCTGTGTGAGACCTCCAATCTTGTCATGACGAGTTTAAATCAAAGTACTTTTATGCGAAGAGAGTATGAGATATAGAGTCTGAGAGAATCTTATCCACCTCCAGCCCCTAAAAATTGTAAGAAACAGATTGAAGAAGAGTCGAGGTTGTACTAGCCCGTCCTCTTGTGCTAGACTGGTGTTAGTACAGCACACAAGCCCAAGGGAAAACCACAAGTCAAGCATAAAAACAGCAACCCTTTCCTTATCCCCCAATAATTTGTACTATTTTTATTTTTTACATCCTGGTTCAATAGAATCATCCGGACATTGCTGCCAAATTGGCTACTTGTCCCTTCAATGCTCGGCACTTGGTGCTGCGCGATCAACTCAGTAAACATATAGCAACATGTGAAGACCAAAGTTGCATTGAGGATGATATAGGTAAGCTTGATTCACGAAACAGAAATCAGATCTGATTCAGATTCAGTCTGTTACATATTGTGATTCCATTTTCCTTATTTACCTTCTTGCAGTTACTATGACTTGGTCCCAACCCCAAGAGAAGAAATCTGGAAATACAGAGCATCGCCTTTCCTCTGAGGAAGACTGGGATAAAGGTAAAGAGCTTGATTAAATTTTGAGTTAGTGCTGTAACTGAATGCCAGTTTAGAGATAGATGCCAATAATAGTAAACTCTTTTGCTCAACATGAAATTTAATGTATGCTAACATAGAGAAAGCTATTATGCTCATCCTCATATATGAAGACATGCATTCAGAAATGATTTCTTTAAAGAATATATATAAAACAGGGTTGTCCATCTATAGTTTTGGACTCTTTCTTTTCCATGATTATTATCCACTTAAATCATTGATATATTAGGTCCTTAAGGTGGTTATTATTTCATTATTACCTATGTCTTTCCTTGGCCATGTAAATGTTAGACAAAATGTAATATATACCCTGGAGACAATATCCATTTTTCTGTTTGCCAGAATCCTTGGAAAACCCTAGCCCAACTTTTGTTTGGGGCAGAGCAGAGTCTTCTAGCCAAAACAGGTAAGAAAATGACATTATCACTTTGGCAAAGATCTATTTCTTAGAAATAAAGGAAACAATTATGATAGGTGGAAGAGCTGCCTTTTTCTTTTAGGAATAAAAAAATTTCCTCTTTTCAGAGAAATATTCAGATTGCTGTCTGAACGGTGATTGGTGAAAGCATGCATGTGTAAATCTGCAATTACTTCATGATCTTAAAACATTTCTAGGGGCTGGGGATAAGGCCTAGTGACAAGAGTGCCTGCCTCGGGTACACACGACCCTAGGTTCGATTCCCCAGCACCACACATACAGAAAAAGGCCAGAACCGGCGCTGTCGCTCAAGTGGCAGAGTGCTAGCCTTGAGCGGGAAGAAGCCAGGGACAGTGGTCAGGCCCTGATTCCACGGCCCAAGACAGGCAAAAACAAATCAAACAAACAAATAAACAAAAAGCACATTTCCAAACAAATTCATTGATATCTATGGAAAGTCATACTCAAAATGGTCTCGGAGTACCATTCAATATTGAGAAAATGTTACAGATATGACAGTATCTCAGAGCCACTGTTCACTTTTCAATGACATACGTTTCGATTTAATTTTATTCACAGAAATAACAAATGAGCGGCTGAAATTCCTCTTCATGTAAGTAGCTACTAAAATCATAAGGAGATTAATTTGATTAAATGTAGTAAAAAGCAACTGTACAGATACATTGTGTTATTTGGGTTTGATAGAATTTTGGATGAAATATTATGACTTGGATCTCAAATCTTAGGATAATCATTTCTCATGTAGTCCACAATATTTACTATTTTTGTTATAAGACTTGGGCACATTTCATATTTTGTGTCCCTGTCATGTGACACTGATTATACTTGCATAGGTGAGACATAAACAAACTGTTCTATTACTTAGATGAAACTTATTATGTTACCTAAACTAAGGTTAGAAGAAATGTATCTGTTTCATGATCATAATGGATTCTCTGGGTATTAACGTGTTCACCTACCTTCAAGTGATTTGAGACCCAAAGAGTTTCATACCATAAGTCAACAGCAGTTGCCATTGGTCCATTTCTGCGTATATGGAAGTTGAAAATAGCAAGAAATTCTTTCCGAACAATAGGCAGTTGTTCAGTTTTGCAAAACTAAGGTTAGAAGAAATGTACCTGTTTCATGATCATAATGGATTCTCTGGGTATTAACGTGTTCACCTACCTTCAAGTGATTTGAAACCCAAAGAGTTTCATACCATAAGTCAACAGCAGTTGCCCATTGGTCCATTTCTGCGTATATGGAAGTTGAAAAAAGCAAGAAATTCTTTCAGAACAATAGGCAGTTGTTCAGTTTTGCATATCTGTCCAACAACTATGTAACTTTCTATTGTTCTTAGGCAGAATCAGAAATGTATATTATCACACCTTCCACCATAATGCAAAGATCTTTTTTCTATTTTCCTTTGCAGAAATAATGCGGAGGCCTACTATTTGATGACTACATATTTTTCCTTGTCATGCTAATGACATGAAATAATAAATATTACTTTCGGCACGTTGAATGCGTTTTCATTTCCACTAGCTTTTAAAACTTACTAATTTGGTTAGCTTGTATATTGTTTGTAATGAACGCTGACATCAATGTTAGGGTGAAATCCTTTACTGAAATATACCTTTTCAATTTCTCTAAGAAGCATATTTAGATTTTACGAGATGAACGATGATCATGAAATGAAAATCTGGATACATAAACATGTATAAAATTCTTCTATATCTTTTTTCAGTTAGATTTGTATGTGAAAAACGCTTTTTTGTCAATGATCTCCCCCTTGCATTAAAAATATTATTAAAATTACCTCTTTTAGTAGAGAATTTAAATTTATATGGTCCACCATATGGGTGAGCCACAAAACTACTGCTTGATTGTGTGTGTGCGTGTGTGTGTGTGTGTGTGTGTGTTTGTGTCTTTGTTGGTACTATTTAATTCATAATTTGTAATTAAATTTTATTGACAAGGTGATGCAAATGAGTTACCATTACATAATAAAGCATTGAGTACATTTCTTGTCATTTTAGTTACAACCTCACCCATTTTTCAGTATCTTTCAAAGGTCAGATATCCATATATACAAGATCCAGTGTTCCAAACTCATATCCAGTCACCACAGGAGGACTCCACCGGTTTTTCACGTAGTATATTAAACATAAGGACAATGATAAAATCCTCCTGTTCCCATGTCTTGCAGATATGATGTAACATCACTGGCAAAACCATATAGAAATATTATTTGAGAAGAAGTTTTATACTTTACAGACAACAAGTCTATGCCCCACCCAAGTGATAAAATATTTAAAATAACTCATGCGCCCTAGACGATTAATATGGCCATTGATAGCAGGCATTGTACACTTTATTTTCTTAGTTGCCTCTGCTGCACCAGCTACTGTGTGTTTGACACAAAGTGTGCAAACGTCTCACTATGTTAATCAGCTTGCTCATAACACTATGCAAGCCCTGCACGTGCAATCATTGAAATCATTCATTTTTACCACCGGGTTTTCAATGTTCAGCAGAAAAGAAGTTATCAAAGAAAGTCATCCATTGGCTTGTCCAATAGAATGGGCCCGTCTCCAACCTACTCCTTGGAAGTTATGAAAACAATTTAGAGGTCATAATAGTTTCTGGTGAGAAAAATATTGAGCTACAATGCAAAATGAAGTCTCAAGGGAAGGGATGGTTTCCATGTTTGGTTTAAGTGGTCTCTGTACCTAAATATACACATTTTGGGTACTGCTGATCCCCTTGCTATTTTATTGTTGGGACGTAGAATATACATTATATTACTGGAACCATTCAATACATAATAGCTCGGTTAAACTCCTCTTGGTCAGTCAAATTTGTAGACACTGAATCCCCAAAATTAGTGGAAGAAAAGTGTCAATAATTTGATTCCTGTATAAACACTAGTAAAGAGAAAGGTTATGCTGAAATCAAGAGCCAGAGGATAAAAATACAAATGTCTCCAAATCAAAATTTACAAAACCATTTGTGTAAACCAATTCTAAAACTTATCACGGGGAAAGTTACAAGGGAGTTGGAAGTGTGGGGTGATGGAGGAGGTAACATGATGAACTAGAAATATACTTACAGACTTACATATGAACCTCTATCCTTTGGTACATCACTCTGAAAATAAAGGAAAAAATAAAACAAACTTAAAAAAAGAGGAAGTAATGTGGTATGAAATAGTTTATGGTCCTAATCTGAATCCTTTAGAAATAATGCCATTGTAGACATGAACGGATTAGATTCAATCAGTTGATCAGAGAAACTGAACAGGGACTTGATGAGCATCATGCAACCCCCAAGCTTATGCAGTTGTTTGGCAAGAGTTGAGAAAATTCAAAAGATCTCAAACCACTGGGGTAGATAATAAGGAAGACTCAGAAGGCTCAGACACTGAGGAAAAATTATGCAATGAGCTTACTAAGACAGGTTGACCCATGTGGAGAAAATTTTGGAATCAATTATAGCCCTATTGTCACAACATTATCCAAAACAGCAAACTCCTGTAAAGGTAAAGCCTTGTGGGACCTGCCCAGAATCCTGGCGGACTTTGATCCTTTCCCACCACAACCTCCTCCTGATAGGGTCTCACAGCTAGTACCATTTCTGCCTGTGCTGTTTAAGTTACCTGGTCCTCCTACAGTAAACGTGGCACACTTCCTTGGCTAAGACTTATCAAGAAGGGAGGACATTTCTGGTTTTCATTTATTCCCTGACAGGCAAGATCAAGATAACAAAAGAGTTCATCAGCCTTTGCCATTGAAACAAATAACAGATCTAAAGAATGCTTGTTTTCAATATGGCCCTACAGTACCACTTACTCAAGTCATTCTTATTTATTTATTTATTCATTGGCCAGTCCTGGGACTTGAAGTCAGGGCCTGAGCACTGTCCCTGGCTTCTTTTTACTCAAGGCTAGCACTCTGCTCCTTGAGTCACAGCGCCACTTCTGGTCATTTTCTATATCTTTGGTGAGGGGTAATCAAACCCAGGGCTTCATGTACATGAGGCAAGCACTCTTGCCACTAGGCCATATTCCCAGCACACTCAAGTCATTCTTGAAACCTTGGCTACTAAAACTTTATGCCCATATTGCCAAGCAGCCATCAGGCCTTCTAAGAAAAAGGAGGAATAAATGACTATATTCAGCTTTGTGCGGACATTGGGCCATCATAGCTGCATGGCCTCATGCTCCAAGGGCAGACTGTAACAGAGTTCTTACGCATGCCCTGGATGGGGAGAAGGCGATGGTGATATTTATGTACTGCTTGGGTGCCCGGCATTTGTTTTTCCTGCCAACAAATGGGCCACTTAATGGCTCACTGACCTAATCAGAAAAGGAGAGTTATTACTGAAATTTCTCCCCACTGTAAAAACGGGAAGCATTGTGTTACAAATTTCAGATCTAATTTGAATGACTCTGCCTGCCGGGCCAGCTGGCAGGGGAGCAGGATTCCTGACTGAGGGGCGGCGGGGATAAGGAAAAGGAAAAATAAGGCAAGAGAAAAAAGACAAGAGACAAAGATGGGGTACGGGAGGTCTGCAGCCATAAGGTTGAACCTCAAGACTGCAGCAACAGTTTATTCCAACTCCCAGCTTATATGCAGTTTTGGAACCAGGGAATTGCATAGGATTGTAAACATTCCAGAACATAAAGAGGCTTTGAAGTTTGCAACATTTGATTACAGTAGACACAGGACAAGGTTGATTAACATAGGAATCTACTCCAGCGGACATAGCAAGGTGGGGACATAGCAAAGCAATTCCGGATAGTGGCTGTGAACAAATGTCCTTGCCTTTAGCATATCCTGGCGGTAACAGCACAGCCAGAGGTGATAATGAACCTAGGTGCAGGTTTGGCTCCCAACATCTTGGCGACATCTGCACAGCCAGAGGTCAGGATGAGCTTAGCTGCCAGCTCGGCTCCCGACAGTTCCCCCGTCTTTTTATTAAAAGAAACGAACCCACCTGTCTTAGGTGGGTGGGTACCTCAGCCTGCCTTATCCATCTTAGGGAACAACTTCAGAGCAGTGCTGAAGGCCCTGTCTTAGGTCGGTCTAAGGCTGGCATCGCCTCATACCCGTGTCTGGCTGCGGTTCCTATCGGGGGAAATTCATTTACTTGGAGCTTGACCTTATGCAGCTGGCTGGCTAAACTCATGAAAGAGTTTTGCAATATGCGTACAATGCAAGGAAGACATAGGCAAGCCATCAGCAAAAGTATCCCTGGGCCGAGCAATGTCATTAGCAGCCCCTTAACATTAGATAAGGAAGGGACATACTGTTGAAGTTGTTCAAACAGTTCTTTTGCTGTTTCTGCCACTTAAAGTCCAAAGGTGGAGCTTGTTCTAGTCCGGCTAATGGTCTATGGAGTTGAAAGAGATCTAAGGACAAGTTATTATGGTGCCAAATACCATTTAGATGTGCTACGACTTGTTCCCAAGGATAGCTCGACCCATTATACTTATGGAGGGTCACACAAATAAAGTCAAACCCAGCATGACAGTGTACCCATTGCAAAGTTTGTAAGGCACGAATTTGTTCTCCCAGTGACAACACAGATTCATATAATGCTTCTAACTTTTGTTCTACCTTATCACCAATCCTGCCTTGAATGTGAAGGGCTTGCGTGGTATTATGAGCAAGCTGATTAACATGGTGAGCTGTCTGCACATTTTGTGTTAAAGCCACAGTAGCCGCTGCAGCAGAGGCAGCTAAAGCAATAAAGGCTAAAATTCCTGCTATTAATAGCCCTACAAATCGTCTAGGGCACATAAGTTCTTTTAAATGTTTTAACACTTGAATACCTGTTTCTTTATACCAAGCTTCAGATAAGTTTACAGGAAGCATAACAAATGGTGGTTGCTTAATAATAATTACAGAATCAGTAAAACCACTATACAAGCAATTTGTAAAAGAACAGTTAGTGCAGGTAACATTGAAATACAGGGCTCCTATAGAAATATTAAAAGGTCCATACATAATAGCATAAGGGGGTGTTACACAACTCATAATATTTTTTAAAGAAGTAGACGTGGGCCAGGAGATATTGTTTAGGGAAGCCACTAACATCAAGACATGGCGTTGAGGGCGTCCATTCATCCACCACAGACCTGGGTTGAACATGTTGGTGAGATTAGCTCCAGACCAGTCCATCAGCTGAGAATTAGTTCCTGAAATATTGGTTATAAAAGGGTGATCGTACAATATACATTATATTACTGGAACCATTCAATACATAATAGCTCAGTTAAACTCCTCTTGGTCAGCCAAATATGTAGACACTGAATCCCCCAAAATTAGTGGAAGAAAAGTGTCAATAATTTGATTCCTGTATAAAAACTAGTAAAGAGAAATGTTATGCTGAAATCAAGAGCCAGATGATAAAAATACAAATGTCTCCTAAAGCAAAATTTACAAAAACATTTGTGTAAACCAATTCTAAAACTTATCAGGGGGAAAGATACAAGGGAGTTGGAAGTGTGGGGAAGTGTGGGTAACATGATGAACTAGAAATACACTTACAGACTTACATATGAACCTCTAATCCTTTGGTACATCACTCTGAAAATAAAGGAAAAAATTAAACAAGCAAGAAAAAAAGAGGAAGTAATGTGGTATGAAATAGTTTATGGTCCTAATCTGAATCCTTTAGAAATAATGCCATTGTAGACATGAACGGATTAGATTCAATCAGTTGATCAGAGAAAATGAATAGGGACTTGATGAGCATCATGCAACCCCCAAGCTTATGCAGCTGATTGGGAAGAATTGAGAAAATTAAAAGGATCTCAAACCACTGCGGTAGATAATAAGGAAGACTCAGATGGCTCAGACACTGAGGAAAAATTACGCAAGGAGCTTACTAAAGACAGATTGACCCATGTGGAGAAAATTTTGGAATCAATTATAGCCCTATTGTCACAACATTATCCAAAGCAGCAAACTCCTGTAAAGGTAAAGACTTGTGGGACCTGCCCAGAATCCTGGCGGACTTTCATCCTTTCCCACCACAACCTCTGCCTGATAGGGTATCACAGCTAGTACCATTTCTGCCTGTGCTGTTTAAAGCGCCTGGTCATCCTACAGTAAACTTGGCACACTTCCTTGGCTCAGACTTATCAAGAAGGGAGGACATTTTTGGTTTTCATTTATTCCCTGACAGGCAAGATGAAGATAGCAAAAGAGTTCATCAGTGTTTGTCATTTAAACAAATAACAGATCTAAAGAATGCTTGTTTTAAATATGGCCCTACAGTACCACTTACTCAAGTCATTCTTATTTATTTATTTATTCATTGGCCAGTCCTGGGACTTCAACTCAGGGCCTGAGCACTGTCCCTGGCTTCTTTTTACTCAAGGCTAGCACTCTGCTCCTTGAGTCACAGCGCCACTTCTGGTCATTTTCTATATCTTTGGTGAGGGGTAATCAAACCCAGGGCTTCATGTACATGAGGCAAGCACTCTTGCCACTAGGCCATATTCCCAGCACACTCAAGACATTCTTGAACCTTGGCTACTAAAACTTTATGCCCAAATTGCCAAGCAGCCATCAGGACCTCTAAGATAAAAGGAGGAATAAATGACTATATTCAGCTTTGTGCGGACATTGGGCCATCCCAGCTGCATGGCCTCATGCTCCAAGGGCCGACTGTAACAGAGTTCTTACGCATGTCCTGGATGGGGAGAAGGCCAAGGGGACATTTATGTACTGCTCGGATTCCTGGCATTTGTTTTTCCTGCCGACAAAGGGGCCACTTAATGGCTCACTGACTTAATCAGAAAAGGAGATTTATTACTGAAATTTCTCCCCTCTGTAAAAACCTGAAGCACTGTGTTACAAATTTCAGATCTAATTTGAATGACTCTGGCCGCCAGATTTCAGTAAGCTGGCAGAGGAGCCAACCCCTGGCCCCACAGAAAAATTTTGGAGCAGCTCCTTCTTTCCCCTAAACTCAAGCATATCCCCCCAAAACCTGCAGCAACAATCAGTTTCAAGTCTCCTCTGAGCAACAACAGAAAGTGCAGGACTAGATCTCTGTTCCTCTACCTGCATAGTACTGACTTCCAAAATGGTATTTTAGCCCCTCTCTACAGGGTCATTGGCCCACTTCCAAGGGAATCTGTTGGCTTATTTTTAGGCCGTAGCAGCTCTGCTCTGAGGGGCTTACCTATTATTCCAGGAGTGATCAATCAGGACTCTAATGTAGAAATAAAAATCATGGCTTCAATGCTTGCTAGTGTTACCACTAAAATGCTCACTACCTAAATGCCGCCATTCACAAAATAACGCATGATATGTGAATAGGCACTGGGGATTATAAGACCCAGAATCTTGTAAATACCCCAATGCAGATTGACCAGTGGCTGCAGGAGATATGTCTAGAGGCATGAGGTTGGGTATGTCCCACAGTAAAAAGGATGGTTCTTAGGCCTGGTTTATTCAAGGGGCCCAGGAACCCTACTTTGACTTCATAGTGCGCCTTCAGAAAATTATTGCTAGAACAGTACAAGGTGTATTTTTGGACACTCAAAAGATGAAGCTATTGGGACAGACTCTGGGTGCTAGTGTGAAAGTACCCAAATCCGGGAAATTAAACTGTTTTGGCTGTGGGGACAAGAGCATACTAATATGAATTGTGTAAAAATAAAACTGGCAAATACAAAGTCGCCTAGGATATTCCCTCTCTGCAAACGTAGGGTACATTGGGCCCAAGAATTTTGATCTAAAACTGACATTGGTGGACATATGCTTCCCCTTTCATCGGAAGCAGCACAGGGAGAAAGTACAAGGTGTTCAGGAAAGGGGGCAAAGGGCAAGCCTCATGGTCGCATTCCTATGAACGAGCCTTCCCCACCATCTTTTCGTTACAACCAGCCCAGATTGGGAGTGCCACAGTGGACCTTTTCTCAAGCCCAACCTTAACTTTCCCTGCTAATTTCCAGAATTAGAACTTGCATATACGGTCCCTTACCATGGGGGACTTGGGGCCTTCTTTTGGAGCATTCCAGTTTAATTGCTAAAGGGGTGTTAGTTGTACCAGGAGTAACTGACTCTGACTACATAGGACAAATTCAAATCCTTAAGACCTCCCCTGTACCTTATGATATTAATTCTGGTGATCGTATTGCACAATTGATTTTCTTTGCTTACATATTTATATCAAATTCTGCAAACCCTTATCAAGGAGGTTTTGACAGTATGAAATATCAATGTGTTTTCTGGATTTTCAATGAAGCATACAAACCACCTTGTTGTAAATTTTATATAGGAAAGAGGCATTGCTAGCTACTGGCTAAGACATCACAATAATCAGCCAGATTGAATGGGGCATCGGGGCAGGGTGACTCAAACTATCAAATGCAGAATAAAAGGTGTCAGTAGTACACTTGATTCAGTTATTAAGCAAAATCTTGAATATCAGAATATTACTGATGGTGAAGGCCAACATTCCATTTTTGATCCGTAATTTTTGTAAGTACCTATTAACGTAATTGTACTAGACGTCTTTGAACAATGGGGAGCTCATTTAGTTTTCCCTTGATGTTCACATGCATGTCTTTCTCAGTAAGATTACTTACTTGGCAGACAGATTGTCCAGTTTGTCGTGAGCAAAGGCCCTTATCTAAAGAAAAGTTGGCAGCCAAATTGCAAGTTGTTGGAGATAAGTTAGCTTCAAATCATATTGAGGTTTCTATCTCTACCTAGAACTCTCCTAATTCTGTTATTAAAAAGAATTCTCACAAATGGAGATTGCTCACTGGTTGTCGAGCTCTAAATTCAGCTATGAGGCCTATAGATACTTTACATCTTCGCTTGCCTCAATTATGTATGATTCCTTTAAATTGGAATATTATACTAAGATTTGCAAGATTGTTTCTTTACTATTTTCTTATTTCATGAGGACCTATCATGCTTTGCTTTTACTTTAAGTCGGATTAATCTCCAAGGACCCCACGGAAGGTTTAAATGGAAATTATTGCCACCAGGCATGATGAACTCACCGACTATGTGTCAAAGTTTTGTAGCCAGAGCACTAGAACCTATTAGGAAAAGATTTGCTCAGGTTTCATGTATTCATTATATGGATGACTAATTATTTGCTGCACCTAATAAAGATATTCTATCAGATTTATTACAAATTTTGTCCTTCCACTTGCAAGAAAATGGTTTACTAGTTGCCCCTGATAAAATCTGGACAGAGGAGCCATTAAAGTATCTAGCATATTTAGTTTAAAAAAACAAGCAATTATTCTCCAATTTATAATAATTCGTACTGAAAAATTAAATACTCTTGATTTTCAAAAGTTACTAGAGGACATTAATTGGCTTCATCCTTCCTTAGGCATTCCCACCTATGCTTTGCATAATTTATTCTCTATTCTTCAAGAGGATTTGACTTTAAATATCCCTTGTGTATTAACGAGTGAGGAAAGTCAGGAATTACTTTTAGTAGAAAAACCCCTGACTCAAAATTTCTTATCCCGGGTAGATTTTTCTGTCCCTAATGGGCTATTAAATCTACTTACAAAGTTTACCCCACAGGGGGAATAGCACAGTTCAACAAGACTTTGATATGTACCAGGCACACATTGTCAGAAATGTAAACCACATGTCTGGAGATAATCAGCTTTATTATCATGAAAGGTTGTAAAATGTGCCTGGAAATCAATGGGCAGGACAACTACTTGATTATCATCCCCACACCTAAATAACAATTCAAATTTGCATTACAAACCCCTGATCTCCTCCCTTTTTCATTAAATGGCTTTAATGGAGAAGTTTTATACAAATTACATTCTAGTCTTTTAAGGAAATTATTTCAATAACAAATTTATAGTACTGATAATATTTGACTTTCTAAGCTCATTCTAAATTCACCTAATAGTTTTGAAGATAGTACCAAAAATAGCAAATGTGCTTTTTGGACAGAAGGTAAATATCAAGTTTTCCTCACTCCCTGGCAATAGGCACACAAAATGAATCACAGGCTGTTATATATGCTTTACAGAATTTCTTAATAACTTTCAATTTAATCTCTCAGTCGACCTGTGAAGCACATGCTTTATGCAATATATATTCTGTTGTTATTTATCACATAAACCCCCCACTAGATTCACTATTTAAACAATTCAAAGCCAGTAAAGCCAAAGACAGCTTCACTGTATGTCATTCAGATTCTTGCTCATTCTAATTTGACAGTTCCTATGGCATGAGGTAATTTTCATGTAGATGATTTAGTCCCTTTCATTTCGGCAAAAGAAGACCATGCATCTTGGCATTCTAATGCAGGTCATTTACCTTTCACATATAAAATTCCTTTAGGGTTGGTATTATGTCCCAGTGGCAAGAATGCTTGCCTCATACACATGAAGCCATGGGTTTGATTCCCTAGCGCCACGTACATAGAACATGGCCAGAAGTGGCACTGTGGTTCAAGTGGCAGCGTGCCTGGGACTGTCCTCAGACCCTGAGTCCAAGACCCAGGACAAGAATAAATAAAATAAAATAAAATAAAATTCCTTTTAAACAACCTAAGCAAATTATTGCTAACTGTCCTACTTGTTGACCTTTGCATTTACAAAACCTTCCCCTTGGTGCTAATCTTCAAGACCTGGCTCAAACAATTACATTACATGTTTTGTGTCTCTGTATGTATAACCTAGAATATGGCTTGTGGAAATGTTCCCGGGTCCTTAAAATAATGAGTTTTCATTGATTCACCTGTACAACTCCCTCCAAGTGGGTCAAGACACACAAGTGTCCAAGTATAGTTTTCCAGAAGCTGTACAATTAATTGGTTTCAGTGTATATGGAAGTTAAGAAAGCAGGGAATTCATTCATGATAATAGCCATTTGTTCAATTTGCAGTACCTGTAGAAGATCCAAGGATGTGTCTAATATTTGTAGCCACAATACGAACATATGTGTTAGCACTCTATGCATCGAAAGAAAAAAATGTGTTTTTATTTATTCGTTTGCAGAAATAATCAGTTGCCCCACCGTGTGTTCAACAAGTATTTCTCCTTGTCTTATCGATTAGTAAAAATAAAAAAAAAAAGTCTAATCATATGAATGTCTTTTGATTTCCCCTAATAATTGAGACAAGCACTCTTGCAACTAGGCCATATTCCCAGCCCTCCCCTAATCATTGACACCTCCAATTTGGTTACAGTGTGTGACAATATGCAAGGATTCTTTGACTTCTTTAAATAGGCCGTTTTGCAAGACCGAATGAATGGGATGTGGTGGGGAATAGAGCAGAAAGGGCTCACCAAGTGAATTGGGTAGTGAGAGAACAAACTGAGCTAATCAAGGGACTTAGGAAGAGATATATCACAGGAAAAGAGGAACAGATTACAGGAAGCATAAAGAAAGAGAGGTATATGCATATATCACCATTTTGGGATGAATTGCTTTACAATTACTAAGCATAGAGGACATAAGAATTTTGAGAATTGAATGTGACACTGAGCATGAAGGATCAGACATCTGTTTATTTTACTTTATAATATTATTAAGAATTACTAACACATAGAGTTAATGTGTAAATAATTAAGAAATTGAGGGAGTGGTTTGAGGGGTGAAGCAGAGGGATGAAGGGAAAAAAATCAGGAAGGGATAGCAGGTATGAGAAGAAATGCATATGTAATCACTATATGAAGCATGTTTCTGTAACCCCACTGTACATCATCCTAAAAATAAGAAAGAAAATGTAAAAAAAATTAAGTGTAAATGCATTTTGCGGTGGGAAACTAGATTTTTCTATGTATCCAAACAATAACATTCTAAAGTTATTAAAATTTGTGCATTGCTGGAAATATTACAAGTGTTTGGTAGATAATGAAAAAGAAGAAAATTTTTGATTGTGTGTGTGAGTTTGTGTGTGTGGGGGGGTGTGGTGTGTTTGAGTGAGTGACTGTGTGTGTGTGCCTAGTCTTTTGAAGTTATGTCTCATGGTGATCAACATAGAAATGCATTGATAAGGTAGGGTATATAAAATTTGTCAAACGTGGTAATTCCTCCCTCATTTTTCTCTTGCTTCCCTTTGCAATCAACTGTTCACCAACTTTGAATGGTTAATTACAACAATTTCTATTCCTTGGTTGCATTCCTTTACCCTTTGTATTTCTCAAAGTGTGAAGAAGTCATTTCCTTACTACGATAAAGAAAGAGACAATAGTAAGAGCTCCATGGTCTACTACAGCGACACCTGGTTTACCAACACAGAAAATTAAATCAAAAGAAATAATTTCAAATAAGGATTTCAAAGTAAAAATAAAGAAACCTCCGGATTCCATATATTTGAGATCATTACTAGTACCATGATTGTTTGTGATTATTTCTCCAAAGTATTGAGAAACTGTCATACTCTGCATGGAAAATCCCAGGCATGTATGCCATTTTTACCACTCAGTGAATCCATTGGCTCTGTTTGCCGCTGGTTCACTTCATAGCACATAATGTTTTCCTAAGGCTTTCTATTTCCTTACAAATGAGAGGATGTCATTCTTTCTGAAGGAAGCCTAGAATTACACTATGAATATAAAACCACTTTCTGTTGTTCCATTCATCAACTGATGGCCAGAAGAGTTGGTTACATATGTTTGCTATTTGAGAGAATGCTGCAATGATCATGATCATGGTGGAAGTTTTAGCATGGAATTCTTTATGATCTTCACAGTGAATGCCCACCATTGAGATTGCTCGATCATAATCTATGTGTATATTTTATTGCAGATATGGTATACTGCTTTGCAGACTGTCTAAAGAATTTTATTTATTTGAGTTTCAATTATATTTTGTATTTGAGAGCCCTATTTGTTTAGTAGCTACTGCACATCTTCTCCCATATTCGGTGCTCTCCTCTCTCTTCATAATTTGACATATGGAGCTTAGCAATTCCATGGACGTCTTTTTGTACAATACTGTGATTTAATGTGGTTGTTAGATTTTATAGAAATCTGTTAATCTGCACTCAGAAGCCCTAGTGTTTGTCCTCGTTCTTCTTGCATATTTACTGTATCCATTTTACCTCGAGTGCCTGATCCAATTAGAATTTTTGGTGGTGTGAGGAGACACACATTGATGTACTTTTGGTTGGCGGAAGAGTTTAAAGTGTTCTGCCTTACCATTTCTTGAAAAGGGTGTGCTTTTCTATCCAATTCTTTTGTCTTAATTATAAAAAACCAAGGTGTCATAGGTGTATATGTTGACTTCTCTGTCTTCAATCACATTTTCTTGACTTTTGGCCTTTTGTTGTACCAGGACCAAAAAGATTTTCAACCTGAAGCTTCCAAAAATTTGAAAGTAGATATTAGCATACCTCCAGCACGGTTCTTCCTGCGATGGAGTGTTTTGGCATCAACAAACTGAATTATCCTCAATGTTCAGATATTCCTGCTTCTAGAAAAGCTGAAAGCAAAATCCACTGAGAAAAGAGCCACTTTCATTTAATGGACACAATACTTTTACTTTTGTTTCTACAGAGAAACATTTGGTAAAGGGGAATTTCAAACAACTGACTCTTGTATACGTTGAACCACTGTCCTAAACTCTGTCCCAATACTCCGTTACACATCCAAGGTATGGAAAATTACTCTATTCTTTCTTGCCATGTACCAGAGATTAAATGGAAGGAAGTGGAACTCTCCACAAGAATGCTATGAAATTCATGTGATGTCACTCAAGAGCATTTTCTGTCATTTGGAATAGCTGTAGGAAATAGGATTATGCCAGACAATCCTGAATTGTTTATCAATTACCTCAATATTCTGCCAAGTAATTATGTCGTGGTGTAGATAAAATATAGATAGGTAGATACAAAGAAACTGACAGATAAATCTATACACACGTACAAAGCCTTTTCCTTTCTACATTAAAATATTTTTTACAAGTAGCCACCAGAGTTTCCCAACAATATTTACCTTGAACTTTGTGGTCGATATGAAATTTGTTTGAACGAATCAAAATCTGCTATCTGCTATGTGCTATCTGCTATGTGCTATGTGCTATATGCTATGTGTGCTATGTTGTTGCTGGTTGGAATATTCTGTAGATGTCGGTTAAGTCTAGTTGATCTACGCAGGTTTTTAGTTCTGTGGTTTCTTTGTTCACTTTTTGGTGTGTTGATCTGTCCAAAGGTGATAGTGGAGTGTTAAATTCCCAGTTATCAATGTGTTTGGGTCTGTGAATGATTTTAGAGTCATTAGTGTTCGTTTGATGAAGTTGGGTCGTCCTGTATTTGTTGTGTAGATATATAGGATGGTTATATCCTCCTGTAGCAGAGATCCCTTTATTAGAATGTATTAACCTTCTTTCTTTCTTTTTTAATCTTTTTAATTTGAAGTCACTTTTATCTGATACTAGGATTGCAATGCCAGCGTGTTTATAGAGGCCATTGGATTGACAAATTTGATTCCTGCCTTTCACTTTTACGAGATGTTTACTTTTGCCGGATAGATGTGTGAGCACTGTTGAAGACCTCATGCCTACCTTACAAGGCACTGTTGTGTAAATCTTTGACGTTAACAATTATATCCAGATACCTGGAATACCTGTATATAATATGAGATTGGTGTTCCTGAAGAATACAATTTTGATATAACAACAAATTCTGCACCCTGTATTCAGTAGTTATGTATTTACGGTTACAATCATATGAGTAACTTTTGTTACTGTATTAAAATCTTTTTGGACTGGCAGGCTTTGTTTTGAACACATTTGATTCACTCGGTTTAAGCAGGGATTCCCTCTACCCAATAACCTGAGATCAATGGAATCTGGAGTTCCTGTAAGTAAGGAGGGTCTGTTAGGGGCAGTGAAGAGAATAGAGTAAAATATAATGGGGGAGGTTCATGATTTTGGTTTAATTACAGTGACGTGGAAATTTGGAGAATAGTAGAATTGGTAGAAAGAAGTAGTTTAAAAAGATAGACAATTCATTTAACAGAGAAGAGTGGAGGTGTTATTCCTAGGAAAGTGTTTTTAAAGAAAGAGAATGTGAAGAGGAAAATAAAGAAAAAATAGTGGAAGACAAATGCACAAAACAGAGAAAATTTATTTTTAAAAAGGGAAAAAAAACCCAGAAAATCGAACAAGCAAAACAATTCTTTGCTAAAAACAAATAGGTAAAAAAGGAATATAAAAACCAAATGACTTTTCAGAAATTGAAAAAACACAATAAAAGCACAAAAAAACTTGGAAAAGAAAATGCAGTCTTCCTTGTTTGGATGGGCTTTTTAGTCTCTGGTTTCCTTGCGATGGTCAGCAGTATATTTTGCTGCTTGCCATGTTTGACTTGCTTTCAGTTTATGGGGGAGGATCTACTATGAACTGCATCCCTTGTTGGTGAGATCCTGGGTCGCTCTGGTTCACACAGCTTGCTAGTGGGACTTCGGTATCCTCTGTGGATGGGGCACATGCACAGTTTTGGGAACCCTGGCTCCACTACTCTGCTGTGGGGCCATTGCTTTCACTTTCAATTTAGAAATTTCAACAGTCAAGTCACGTCTCGCTGAGTCATGGCCTAGGATGACCCTCCTACGTGGGCAGGGGTCCTTCTCCTGGCAAGAGCTAGCTCTCCCTGATTGGTCCCTCATGCCTTTTTCAAAGATGGCCCATTCATCCTTGCTCTCTGAAGGCCTACTTTTGTTCCAGTCTAGTCTGAACCTATGCCAGTGACAAAGATGGCACTTTGCTCTAGCAATGGTGGAAGGGCTAAGCTCCAGATACTCCTTCACGGGCGCGAGTGAGGATGTCTTTATAGAGGTACTCACACTTTCTCTGCTATTTCAGCCTTTGGGTGCTCAGTCTGCAATCCAGGTCTGTCTGCTGTTGTCTGGAGGATTTTGTCCCTGTTGCTGTTGTGTGCTTTAGGTGCATGGAGTATGGGGAAGTGTGTGGGCGCCAACACTGGCTTGTTGGTGCACCACCAACTGGAACAAAAATCTGTGTTTTCAGCCTAGCAAAATATATTTTTTCTTCCTGGCCAATGTCGCTGTACAGTTATAACTAACTTGGGCTGTCTTTCTAGGAATAAGATTTTCTCTGGTGGGGCAAAACAGTAATGTCAAAATGTGTTTACCTAGGGCTCTGCTGCTACTCCAGCATCTTCTCAGAAGTGAATTGGAAATCCTTCATGATTCTGCTTTGATAAGATTGAAGACGTGGAATAATTTCGATACTCTTGTATTTTCTGAAACTCTGTCCATGGACAATGTAAGTATATATTTTGGAGTATGCTACACTTGATGCTTAGAAGAATCTGTTTTTGATAGCTGTATGTTGAATACCTTTGAATAAGTCTGTTACATTCATGTGGAAAATGGATGTACTTCTACACTATGTAATCTTATCTGAGTATTTTGGAAACCGTGTATACTGGTATTAGAATTAGGAAATTGAAAGGGAATACAAAAATTGAGATACACAGGGTAAAAAAAGAGAAACAACTAAAAAAGCAATACTTGCAAAATTGTTTGGGTAAAATGCACTGAACACCACAGTGGGGGAATTGGAAGGGGGAGGAGGGAGGAAGGTATGAGGGACAGGGTAACAAACAGTACAAGAAATGTATACAATGCCTAACGGGTGAAACTGTAACCTCCCTGTATATCAGTTTGATAATAAAAATTTGAAGAAAAAAAAAAGAACCACATCAGCCGCATCAAAATGCCTGATTTCAAGCTCTATTACAAAAGCATTATTAAAAAAATACAGCCTTCTATTGCCAAAAAGGTGATGCCTGATGAATACAACATGGCAGAACACCATCAAAGATACCAGAGACTTGCAGCCAGCTGATATTTGACCAAGGAATGAGAGACATACAATAGAAAAATTAGCATCTTCAATTATTGGAAATGGGAAAAAAGATCACCACAGGGGGAAAAAAAAAATCAAAGCTGATACTAGCATAATAGCAGCACCGATGTCACCTCAAAATGGATTAAGATTTCAACATCAAATGTGAATCCTCATAACTATAATAGAACAGAGTAGCAGAGACATCAGGTCTTCCAGGCCTAGGCAGGAACTTCCTGAACAGAGTCTGAGGCACACAACAGATTGATGAAAGATTGGAAAATGGGAGTACATTAAAATAAAAATTTCTGCACAGCTAAGGACATGGTCATGAAAGCAGACAGACAGCCAAACAGCAATGTAACAGACAAATATTATAAAAGGTTAATGTTTCTCACATACAGGGGACACAAGAAACTAATCCCTCCTAAATCCAACAATTCAATCATGAAGTTCGCCATGGATGTGAAAACAGACTTCCCAGAAGAAGAAACAAAAATGGTAATGACACAAAGAAACATAACAACCATCAATGGAAGTAAGTGATATGTAAATAAAAACAACACTGAAATAACATCTTCCCCAAGTCAGAATGAGATATATTCTGACCTCAAGCAACAAGTGCTGGAGTTGACTACCTGAAAGAGGAAATGTACTGAACTGATGTTGGGAATGTAAACTACTACAACCACTCTTGAAAAGAGTATAGAGTAACTTGAAAAGAACACGCAAGGCATTGCATATGTCCCATTCTGAGCAACAGCATCCAGGATATGACGAGAAAACCTGCACATCCACGTTTATGTTGCACGCTTCAAAAGAGCCAAGAAATGGAAACAAATCCAATGTCCCACTATACATGATTGGATCCAAGCAAATTGTATCTCTGTACAAGGGAATCCTACACAATGATTAGAAAATATTTGGAAAAATGTATTCATTGGGACACAAGCCTGGAACATAGAATGGAACTTTGGCTGGCTGATATGTGTATGTTAGAAATAAGTAACACAGACATGATAAAGAAAGCAGGTACCAATTCACGGGGAGAAAAGGAACGTGCTTGAGAGAAAGGTATCCAAAAGTGACACACAAACACTAATATTTATGTACATAAATTCAGATGGATATCTATATATTACCCAATCTGCAAGGAATTGTTTTATAGTTAATATTACTATAGGCTTTAGAGATGAGATTGACAATAGACATTAAGGATATAATTTTTTTGTTTTGAAAAAAATGAAAAAGGAAGTTGTTTGTGCAAGAGGACAATGTGAAGGAAAGAGGCAGAAAAATGAGCAAGGAAATAACAGCTGTGAGAAGAAATTTATGCACATTTTTCTCTCACCTCAATACTCCCTCAAAATTTCCTTGATTCCTTGTTAAAAATTTCTTCATCTATACTTTGTATACATTATTGGTAAAATGAAATTGTGGTTAGCGAGTAACTTAAACTCCTATTACACTAGCAAATGCACCATAACTGGAAGGAAATATTATCAGTTGATTCTGGAGAATTTTGAAGTTCTCTTTCTAATTCTGATCTATTAGATAGAGATAAAGTGCCAAATTTGGTATACAACATCGAAGTTTTGAAACAATTGGAACATTTCAACACTAGTGATACAGAATCATGTGAATATTCACATAAATTTCAGATAATAAGGGATGCCATATGATTTGATTAAATCTTTTTTTAAAACCTACAGATAATCGAGACACAAATGTCCTTGGTCAAACAGGGCTGGTAGTAAACAAATTCTTCTGTTTTCTCTTTTAGAATAGCAAAATCAATTTATAAGACACATATTTGAAATCAAGTTTAAAGACATGAACAAGACATATACAGCTAATAAGGGAGAAAAGAACATGAATCATAATAGAAAATGGAGAGCATAGTCCCAGTTCTCTGATTTACTATGAACCACATAATCATAACTGAGCCTACTTTCCCTGATCTTTTTGTAAAAGTAATGTTTCATGAATGGTCACCACTGAGGAAAAGCGGTCATAATAATGTAGGTACAAAGTTTTGCGAAAATAGTTAAACTTTCAGAACTAGAATGGTCAAGATATTCCTTGATAGGTTCCTGTGAACACTTTGCGTAAAAGTGGATGCTTTTCCAAAGACTGGATCATGGGCAGAACAGAAATGTATAGGAAGAAGGAATTCAGGATCCCAAACTCGCCTATTTGAAAAGTGTGTGAAAACAACTCTCAGGATTCCACTACTGAAACCTCGCTTATTTCTACAAAATCATACATAAACAATGGACAGGAAGAACAAACAGGACTCCCACTTCTGGGTAGAAGGCAGCATTGAGCACTTCCGTTGTCAAATGCGGAAGTGCTTGTGAATGACGTGAGATCATAACCCGGAAGTGACCAATATTAGCCACGTCACAATACTAGTGACCCCACACGGGGAAGACAGGAGTTAAAATTAACTGTTACTACGGAAAGGTCTACGGTGGACCAGCTTACTTCGTTGAGCGGAGAGCCTTCTTCACTAATTTGGTAAGTACAGTTCTCCTTCACAGACATCTAACCATCATTTCCCTCGTTTCCTTTCTTCAGTCATCAGTCTCCAACTCGTGTGGACTATCTTTTCACTCTTTGATATACACTGTGACATTTCTGGCTACAAATGTTCTTTGTAATTCCTTTACCGGAAGTCCCATGAGGTAGTCCCTGCTTATTTTACAAAATACAAAGTATTGTCCAACATATCACATAATCAAAAATGTTATGTCCCTGGAATTGAGAATGTAGCAATTTCCAATGTGTCTGTCTTCAAATTTACTACCATTATTCTCACTTTTATTTAGGTCTAACAATGATATTTCTATGGGGTTGTACACTTGTTTCATGCCCACAACAAATTTAATGCTGGAATTTACTAATATTTGAAACAGTTATTATCTGTAGCTATGACTCTCAGTATTGCCCAATGTTCCCTCAATTTATAGGTCATGTTCTGTTAGATATAATTACCTATAGATCCCTTGAGCCATAGTTCAAGTAAGAATACAGGAATATCTAGAAATTATTGTCTGAATTTATATGAGTTCAAACGGGTATTTACCTGTTTGAGACCTGCAAAAGTTGGAACATTTTGAACTATTTAGTATAGATATCTACCAGTTAGAAAACTTTTTCACAAATATGTTGAACACTTGTCATGAATGAAGTCCCTTGAATGTTGGTCTATGACAAAGAAATTAATGATAAAGATTAATATACTTTGTTGACTTCAGTCCTACTGTTACAATTTTGAGATTTCTCCTTATTCCTTTCAAATACAATTGTTGCCTGATTATTTGCCTGCGATTAAACTGGTAAAATACAACTGGATGAAAATTCATGAGTTTTACCACTAGAATACCTTCTTTCATAGTGTATCTTAGGTTTGCTAATTCAGTCTCAGTGGATGTCATTTTAATCAACAAGACAGGTAATTCATTATTGTCCATGTCCTATTTTTTAATACAGAGAAATTTCCTGTCCCTTGAAAATTTTTTAACAGCACCTGAAACATTTCCACAATTTATAATAATATGCACAATACATATGGTGTTCTCTAAGTCCTTTCGATGAATAAATTTTGTTTTTTGCTCTCGAGTATGATTTTGGCTCATAATATGTTGGAGATAAGTCTAGGCCCTTTTTAACAGTTAAAAAGGATGGGGAAGATTTACATTGGTTTGTTGCATAATTCCTTTGAATTGGTGCTTTCTTAGAAACCCATATGTAAATGTGGCAGGTATGTGAGTCACTGAAAGGGAATCATCTTTCTCAAGTCAGTGTGCATTGAAGACTTGAAATTTGTCAAGGAATTCCTGATGCTGAGTAAATTGGATACACTATTGGAAATAAGATCTTCCTAGCAATCTATTAAAAATGTTTTACCATTGATTTCGTGAGAACATGATTTATTTGTGAGAAATTTATTCATGTCTACCCGAGAAAGTAAGACACACACTGGTTATACTTGATTTTCTGAAAGCGCAAAAAACAAAAAGTCAAAAAACCTTCATTCATATTTGACAATATTAAGAAATACCAGTAGGTATTATAAGCCACTTATTACCCTGTCACTCTAATTAGATTCATGTAGTTTCTCAGGTATCTTCTCTTAATGTTTAACCTTAGAAAGTATAACGTTCCTTTGGAATGAGTTACATGGAATGAATTGATTGTTGGCAGCAATTATTATGCTGGGAAAATCAATTATCTATATACTGCAGTGTATTAATATAAGATAGTTGAACAAACTATGGAAGCAAAACATATCCCTTTTTGACTTATTCACAGTATAGGAGGAATAAATTGCAATGTGATTAAAAAGCACAGCAAGAAGATGAGATTTTCTCTTCTGGATTTTGGCCAGTAATTATAATACTGTCATATAGTGGCGCTAGAGGACATGAAATGATACCCTAAATCCAAAATGAGTTTGATTGTCCAGTCTTTCTAGTTGTGCTCCCATAAATAGGAGACACCAGATCAAAGTAATCCCGGCAAAGTGAACACCTCATTACAAGGGGCTCTTTGCTCCTGGAGGAAGGGATGCACCTCACCTTTAGTAGAATGCTTTATGTATAAGAAAATTGCATTCCCCGTTTTCTTTTTAGGCTTTAGGAGAATCTGTTTATGTAAATTGCATTTTACATCAACATAACGGTTATTCATAAACGTGCCAATACTTTTGTGGTACTATCTCTCTGTCCAAATTTGCAACTTTGATCTCATCATTTTTGGAATGTTCTAAAGTTGTAAGCAGCAACATAATCCTTTGTCGAAATATTGTAAAAATGGAGCCAGCAAGACATTCTCTAAATGTAAGCTCAATATTCACAAAGCACACCAATTTTATACTAAATCTTGGCAATGTAATATTTAAGGATTTCATCCATGCATTTAGCTATACATACACATAGATAGATAGATAGATAGATAGATAGATAGATAGATAGATAGATAGATAGGTAGATAATTATAGGTATAGATATAGATGTAGACATAGATATAGATATATACCACCTGTTTTATTCCCAGGAAAAGTCAGGACTCACTACTAGTGCTTCATGTTTGTGATGCCACATAATTAGTTTGTCTTCAATAACTGGAAAAGGTAATTTTAAATTCAAAGCATGTCGTGTGAAACGAATAAAGTTTTTGATGAGTTTGATTTACAAATGAATGCTTTTTTGGCCTTAAGAATGGTTATCCATAAAAAAAATCTCGCAAATAGTTTGTTTTCTCAGCGGCCTAAATTTAATGAAAGGAAACTCGTTTCTTTGTCTTTCTCATTTTAAACCTAATTTCAGTTTAATACTTTAAAGACACTCCTTCCCTCTTTGAATGAACCAGAAAAGATGCCTTCATGTCCCTTTAGATAAACAGTGTTAAAATAAGTCATAAACTATCTCCTGTTTTTCTTCTGAAAATGCCTGTAATTTGTGGATTAAGAAAATCAGTACTTACAGGATGTGCATCAAAGAACTCAAAAGTTAATGAGTTGAATATCTTCCAAGTTCTTCAATATTCTTTTGTTTCTCCAAAGAAATGATAATGTTTGAGACATCTGGTCTGGAAGTAATTCTTCATTGGTTTTCTGACAGAATTTTTCTCCTCACAGGAAGTGCAGATATTTCCCTGTCTACCAGAATGCAAGAAGGTAAGCATGTTCCCAATGTCCTTTGAAAAGAACACTTCAAATGGTTCGCATCATATTATGTTTAGCATTCTCAGTATGCAAAACTCTGTGGGGGAGATTCAATGGGATGGAGTTCAGAATTGAGACATTCTGATAATTGTACAGTGGAATTTTGAATTCGTACTATTGAGACATAAGAATGCAAGTAAATGCCTTGGCCTCAATGCTCCTTCCCTGTCAACAGAGGACAGCGTGAATATTGCAAAACAGAAACGGCAAAAAGTCCTTCTATTAATGGAAAAATGTTTCCCAAATTAGGCCTAAGAATTCACAAATGGGAACTGAAATGAATTCGCTTATTATTTCTATGATAATATCAAAAGGCATAGTTATCATTTTTGTCATCACAGAAGGGAATTTGAAATTAATGCATACGTTGTAATTGGAAGAGAAGGGAAAGAATTACATTTTCTCAAAAATATACCAGATTTGCTTAGATATTTTTCTTTGCAGGTGAATCTCTGGAACCTGAAAGGTTACTGCAATGCCCCTATGATAAGAGTCACAAGATCAGGGCCTGCAGATTCCCGTACCATCTGGTGAAATGCAGAAAGGTAGGGTTGCATTTCAAAATGAGGAGTTTGTCATACTTTACTATAAACATGAATTTGAAGCTTGATATTTGACTAAATATGCTAAATATGTGTCAATGAAATAATAGACTACCTGGGTAGATGTAGTATACACATATTTGTATTTGCTCTTGTAATCTGATCTTTGTGTAGTGCAGATAAGAAATAGCAGCGCAACTTGTTTACAGAACTCTAGGATGAGTAGAACATTGCAAGATGTTTTCTGTAGGACAATCATTTCAGTCTTAGTGTAGCGACTTTATACTTGTTTCCTTGTTCACACTTAACTAATCGAAGTCAGCAATTTAGTAAAGTTTCTAAAAATTAAGACAGATGCATTGCCTTATGGCAGGACATAATTCCTGAACCATGTTACTTTTCAGTAAACCTAGTGATCCTGAATTGATGATAACGAAGATGTGTCTTGCCTGTTTCGTATATTTTGGTGTATTTTTTCTTTTGATACCACGACAGTTATTTTCACATAGAACAAGAAATCTTTCAAATGCAAATATAGTTATCCATCCCAATTCAATTTTTTGTGTTAAAAAACA
This sequence comes from Perognathus longimembris pacificus, assembly GCF_023159225.1. NCBI lineage: Eukaryota > Metazoa > Chordata > Mammalia > Rodentia > Heteromyidae > Perognathus > Perognathus longimembris. Next base: position 22,908 of record NW_025962087.1, on the reverse strand, counting down.
TTGCTCTGGGCAGAAAACAATCTTCCCTTTGTTATGCTTTTCAAAGGATGCTCACTGATTATACATACACGTGTGCACAGAAAGACACATACATATGCATATTCATGCTCATATGTTTTCAAATATTCTTATATCTAAATGCGAATATATACAAATTAGACTGTATATGCACATGGTATCACACACATGCACTAAGACACACAATGAGGGCATTTCCAATTGTGTTTTCGATCAATGTGTCTTACCCATTCATGTAGCATATATTAGTAAATGCCTTTTTACTCAATAAGATGTCATGATTCAGAATGTTTTTAGATGCCAAAGTTCTGTTTTAAGTATCCAGCATTTTGCTGCTGTGTCAGACCTCCAATCTTGTCATGACGAGTTTAAATCAAAATACTTTTATGCGAAGAGAGTATGAGATATAGAGTCTGAGAGAATCTCATCCACCTCCAGCCTCTAAAAATTGTAAGAAACAGATTGAAGAAGAATCGAGGTTGTACTAGCCCGTTCTCATGTGCTAGACTGGTGTTAGTACAGCACACAAGCCCAAGGTAAAACCACAAGTCATGCATAAAAACAGCACCCCTTTCCTTATCCCTCAATAATTTGTACTATTTTTATTTTTTAAATTTTGAGTTAGTGCTGTAACAGAATGCCAGTTTAGAGATAGATGCAAATAATAGAAAACTCTTTAGCACAACATGAAATTTAATGTATGCTAACATAGAGAAAGTTATTATGCTCATCCTCATATATGAAGACATGCATTCAGAAATGATTTCTTTAAAGAATATATGTAAAACAGGGTTGTCCATCTATAGTTTAGGACTCTTTCTTTTCCACGTTTATTATCCACTTAAATCATTGATATATTAGGTCCTTAAGGTGGTTATTATTTCATTATTACCTATGTCTTTCCTTGGCCATGTAAATGTTAGACAAAATGTAATATATACCCTGGAGACAATATCCATTTTTCTGTTTGCCAGAATCCTTGGAAAACCCTAGCCCAACTTTTGTTTGGGGCAGAGCAGAGTCTTCTAGCCAAAACAGGTAAGAAAATGACATTATCACTTTGGCAAAGATCTATTTCTTAGAAATAAGGAAACAATTATGATAGGTGGAAGAGCTACCTTTTTCTTTTAGGAATAAGAAAACTTCCTCTTTTCAGAGAAATATTCAGATTGCTGTCTGAACGGTGATTGGTGAAAGCATGCATGTGTAAGTCTGCAATTACTTCATGATCTAAAAACATTTCCAGGGGCTGGGGATATGGCCTAGTGACAAGAGTGCCTGCCTCGGATACACAAGGCCCTAGGTTCGATTCCCCAGCACCACACAAACAGAAAACGGCCAGAAGCGGCGCTGTGGCTCAAGTGGCAGAGTGCAAGCCTTGAGCGGGAAGAAGCCAGGGACAGTGCTCAGGCCCTGAGTCCAAGGCCAGGACAGGCAAAAACAAACAAACAAAAAAAAAAAACATTTCCAAACAAATTCATTGATATCTATGGAAAGTCATACTCAAAATGGTCTCAGAGAACCATTCAATATTGAGAAAATGTTACAGATATGACAGTATGTCAGAGCCACCGTTCACTTTTCAAGGACATACGTTTCGATTTAATTTTATTCACAGAAATAACAAATGAGCGTCTGAAATTCCTCTTCATGTAAGTAGCTACTAAATTCATAAGGAGATTAATTTGATTAAATGTAGTAAAAAGCAACTATACAGATACATTGTGTTATTTGGGTTTGTGTGTTTTATGCCCTTTGCTCAACAAGAATAGCAATAACTGCATCATGTGTGTTTACAGCCTGTTTTCATTTTTCAATATTTTCTTGCAAACCTTCACCAAACATTTGTGAAAAGGCCTCCTTTACATGGATGTGATACCTTGAATATTCTGTTTAAAAATCACACCAGATGTTTGCCCACGTATACAGTTTGTAAGGCAAGGATAAATTCCAATTTAGATTTTTGAAAGATCTCTATATGTGATTACAGAGTAAAAGGAAGTGTGTTGTTCCCTGCTGTCACTTTCATATTCAACAAAATAACTTGGGAGACAAGAAGAAAAAGTTTCTGGGGACTCTGTGGATTGATGAGACAACCTGAGAAAATTTAGGAGGCTTATGGTTATATTTTCTTTTTATCCCATACTAAGTCACTTTCCACAAAAATAATGCCTCCCTTTTTTCATTTATGGTTTGTATCTCATCTAAGATAGAGAATTTTGGATGAAATATTATGACTTGGATCTCAAATCTTAGGATAATCATTTCTCATGTAGTCCATAATATTTACTATTTTTGTTATAAGACTTGGGCAAATTTCATATTTTGTGTCCGTGTCATGTGACACTGATTATACTTGCATAGGTGAGACATATGCAAACTGGTCTATTACTTAGATGAAACTTATTATGTTACCTAAACTAAGGTTAGAAGAAATGTGCCTGTTTCATGATCATAATGGATTCTCTGGGTATTAACGTGTTCACCTACCTTCAAGTGATTGAAACCCATAGAGTTTCAAACCATAAGTCAACAGCAGTTGCCCATTGGTCCATTTCTGCGTATATGGAAGTTGAAAAAAGCAAGAATTTCTTTCAGAATAATAGGCAGTTGTTCAGTTTTGCATATTTGTACAACAACTATGGAACTTTCTATTGTTCTTAGGCAAAATCAGAAATGTATATTATCACACCTTCCACCATAATGCAAAGATCGTTTTTCTATTTTCCTTTGCAGAAATAATCCGGTGGCCTACTATTTGAGGACTACCTATTTTTCCTTGTCTTGCTAATGACATGAAATAATAAATATTACTTTCGGCACGCTCAATGCGTTTTCATTTCCACTAGCTTTTAAAACTTACTAATTTGGTTAGCTTGTATATTGTTTATAATGAACGCTGACATCAAAGTTAGGGTGAAATCCTTTACTGAAATATACCTTTTCAATTTCTCTAAGAAGCATATTTAGGTTTCACGAGTGGAACGATGATCATGAAATGAAAATCTGGATACATGAACATGTATAAAATTCTTCTATATCTTTTTTCAGTTAGATTTGATTGTGAAAAACGCTTTTTTGTCAATGATCTCCCCCTTGCATTAAATATATTATTAAAATTACCTCTTTTAGTAGAGAATTTAAATTTATATGGTCCACCATATGGGTGAGCCACAAAACTACTGCTTGATTGTGTGTGTGCGTGTGTGTGTGTGTGTGTGTGTGTGTGTTTGTGTCTTTCTTTGGACTATTTAATTTATAATTTGTAATTAAATTTTATTGACAAGGTGATACAAATGAGTTACCATTACATAATAAAGCAGTGAGTACATTTCTTGTCATTTTAGTTACAAGCTCCCCATTTTTCAGTATCTTTCCAAGGTCAGATAACCATATATACAAGACCCAGTGTTACAAACTCATATCCAGTCACCACAGGGAGACTCCACCGGTTTTTCACGTAGTATATTAAACATAAGGACAATGATAAAATCCTCCTGTTCCCATGACTTGCAGATATGATGTAACATCACTGGCAAAACCATATAGAAATATTATTTGAGAAGAAGTTTTATACTTTACAGACAACAAGTCTATGCCCCTCCCAAGTGATAAAATATTTAAAATGACTCATGCGCCCTAGACGATTTATATGGCCATGGATAGCAGGCATTGTACCCTTTATTTTCTTAGTTGCCTCTGCTGCACCGGGTACTGTGTGTTTGACACAAAGTGTGCAAACGTCTCACTATGTTAATCAGCTTGCTCATAACACTATGCAAGCCCTGCACGTGCAATCAGTGAAATCATTCATTTTTACCACCGGGTTTTCAATTTTCAGCAGAAAAGAAGTTATCAAAGAAAGTCCTCCATTGGCCTGTTCAATAGAATGGGCCCGTCTCCATCCTACTCCTTGGAAGTTCATGAATGGTCTTAGTACGAGCTAGCCATATTCCACTATGAATGGGAGCACCCTACTACCGACCAACCACGTAGACTGACTTAGAAGCACCTTTGTCAATTTAAATCTCACTCCCGAGGATAGGCTCACAGGCCCATGCTATATTCTTATTTATTTATTCATTTATTGGTTTTTAACCATTAGTTAAAGAGATTTTATAACTATTGTGTCCACTTCAACTAAAGTGTTATGTAGACACCATACTTAAAATCATTCCAAGGTTCCAAAGATGCCTGAATTTCCTCTTCCTTTACAAGGGTTCCTATATGTGCAGTGGGATAAGATGTTGATTTTATGAAAACTAATTAGAGGTCATAATAGTTTCTGGTGAGAAAAATATTGAGCTACAATGCAAAATGAAGTCTCAAGGGAAGGGATGGTTCCATGTTTGGTTTAAGTGGTCTCTGTACCTAAATATACACATTTTGGGTACTGATGATCCCCTTGCTATTTTATTGTTGGGACATACAATATACATTATATTACTGGAACCATTCAATACATGATAGCTCGGTTAAATCCTCTTGGTCAGCCAAATTTGTAGACACTGAATCCCCCAAAATTAGTGGAAGAAAAGTGTCAATAATTTCATTCCTGTAAAAAAACTAGTAAAGAGAAATATTATGCTGAAATCAAGAGCCAGATGATAAAAATACAAATGTCTCCTAAAGCAAAATTTACAAAAACATTTGTGTAAACCAATTCTAAAACTTATCAGGGGGAAAGATACGAGGGAGTTGGAAATGTGGGGAAGTGTGGGTAACATGATGAACTAGAAATATACTTACAGACTTACATATGAACCTCTAATCCTTTGGTACATCACTCTGAAAATAAAGGAAAAATTAAACAAACAAGAAAAAAGAGGAAGTAATGTGGTATGAAATAGTTTATGGTCCTAATCTGAATCCTTTAGAAATAATGCCATTGTAGACATGAATGGATTAGATTCAATCAGTTGATCAGAGAAAATGAATAGGGACTTGATGAGCATCATGCAACCCCCAAGCTTATGCAGCTGATTGGGAAGAATAGAGAAAATTAAAAGGATCTCAAACCACTGCGGTAGATAATAAGGAAGACTCAGAAGGCTCAGACACTGAGGAAAAATTATGCAATGAGCTTACTAAAGACAGATTGACCCATGTGGAGAAAATTTTGGAATCAATTATAGCCCTATTGTCACAACATTATCGGAAGCAGCAAACTCCTGTAAAGGTAAAGACTTGTGGGACCTGCCCAGAATCCTTGCGGACTTTCATCCTTTCCCACCACAACCTCTGCCTGATAGGGTCTCACAGCTAGTACCATTTCTGCCTGTGCTGTTTAAAGCGCCTGGTCCTCCTACAGTAAACGTGGCACACTTCCTTGGCTCAGACTTATCAAGAAGGGAGGACATTTCTGGTTTTCATTTATTCCCTGACAGGCAAGATGAAGATAACAAAAGAGTTCATCAGCCTTTGCCATTTAAACAAATAAGAGATCTAAAGAATGCTTGTTTTCAATATGGCCCTACATTACCACTTACTCAAGTCATTCTTATTTCTTTATTTATTCATTGGCCAGTCCTGGGACTTCAACACATGGCCTGAGCACTGTCCCTGGCTTCTTATACTCAAGGGTAGCACTCTGCTCCTTGAGTCACAGCGCCACTTCTGGTCATTTTCTATATCTCTGGTGAGGGGCAATCAAACCCAGGGCTTCATGTACATGACGCAAGCACTCTTGCCACTAGGCCATATTCCCAGCATACTCAAGTCATTCTTGAAACCTTGGCTACTAAAACTTTATGCCCAAATTGCCAAGGAGCCATCAGGCCTTCTAAGAAAAAAGGAGGAATAAATGACTATATTCAGCTTTGTGCGCACATTGGGCCATCATATCTGCAGGGCCTCATGCTCCAAGGGCTGACTGTAACAGAGTTCTTACACAAGCCTTGGATGGGAAGAAGGCGATGGCGACATTTATGTACTGCTCGGATGCCCGGCATTTGTTTATCCTGCCTACTAATGGGCCACTTAATGGCTCACTGACCTAATCAGAAAAGGAGAGTTATTACTGAAATTTCTCCCCACTGCAAAAACGGGAAGCATTGTGTTACAAATTTCAGATCTAATTTGAATGACTCTGGCCGCCAGATTTCAGTAAGCTGGCAGAGGAGCCAGCCCCTGGCCCCACAGAAAAATTTTGGAGCAGCTCCTTCTTTCCCCTAACCTCAAGCATATCCACCAACAACTTGCAGCAACAATCGGTTTCAAGGCTCCTCTGAGCAACAACAGGAAGTGCAGGACTGGATCTCTGTTCCTCTACCTGCACAGTTCTTACTTCTGAAATGGGATCAGCCCCTCCCTACGGGAGTCATTGGCCCACTTCCAAGGGAATCTGTTGGCTTATTGTTAGGCCGCAGCAGCTCTGCACTGATGGGCTTACCTATTATTCCAGGAGTGATCGATCAGGACTCTAATGGAGAAATAAAAATCATGGCTTCAGTGCTTGCTAGTGTTACCACTATCCCGGCAGCTCATTCTTGTTCCTTTAAGTTGTCGGTGCCTTAGTTACTACAAACCCTAGGGGATAAAGGAGTTTTTGATCTTCTGACAATTTTTGGGTTCAAAACATAAAATGGGAATGTCCCGGGAATAACCCCTTCTCATATTTTCAGACATCAATAAGTTGAGACTACCTCTTGGGCTGTAAAAACCCAATCTTCTCAAGTCACTCCGATCCATTTATCTAAGAGTTTAGCAATATATCCCATTGACCACTGGTTCAAATATAGGTCTATGGCACATAGAACAAGTTATATTCAAATGAAAATTACTCACTAGCTGGGGCAACAAATGAGCTAATTCCTCCAGTACTCATACCTTAGTGAAAGAGTTCAACAAAGAAACATGTGCTTCAATCTTACAGTGACCTTGGGGTATTCCAAAGGATATGAAACTTAGGCAAGACATGGGTGAACGATTGCCAATTTTCCTATTTCTATCCAGTCCCTTCTAGCTTCCTTGGTTACATGTAGCTCCAGTATTCATATAGCTGGCCTCTACACACATACATGTCTAGCACAATGACGATCAAGTTGTCCACATCCTGTTTGTGGTGGGTAGCCTATATTAAACAGGAAGTGCACAGTAAACTAAGCATATCTTAGACATGAGTATGTCCTTTTTGCCACATGGCAAACGTGTGCTCCACAAAGAATAGTACTAGCAATTAGCCACAGTGTTCATAATGATGATAGAAAAAAGGGGGGGGAAAAGATAAAATCTAATGTACCATAAATGAAGAGCTTGGTAAGTTAAAAATAAGAAGGAATGTTATGGAAGGTAAGAAAGAGAGGGAAGGAATGAATGATATAAAGAAGAGGGACAGGGTGTTAAAGCGAAGGAAGACAAGAAGACAGGAAGGAAGACAGGTGGGAAGGGAGCAAAGAGGGAAAGAATGCAGGCAGGGAAGGAGGCAGGGACAGATGGATTGTGGTTTGTATTGACAGTTTGTGGGACAGAGTTAATGGTGGAAGTATGGAGGAAGAAGGGTCCGAAGGTAATCCTGGGGAATGAGAGATTACCATTACGTATCTGTAGCTCCTTTCTTGAATATCAACTGACTATAAGAATGCAGATTTATCTCTCCTGCTCTATGAATAGCCTAAACGTGAGATAATTATTCCCTGTGAGGGAGACCACAGTGTCCATGATTCTTTCGGTGTGGCTCACTTCACTTAGTATAATGTTTTCCAAGTGCTTCCATTTCCTTATGAATGTGGCGATGTCATTCTTTCTGATTGAGGCATAAAATTCCATCGTATATATGTACCACAATATCCTAAGGGGGATCTGTGTTGGTCCCATATTTTAGCTATGACAAATTGTGCTGCGATGAACATTGTTGTGCTGGTGGCTTCAGTGTCTTCTCTTTTTTTGGTATTACGGGAGCTCTATGTTAAGCCTTCTGAGGAAGCTCCATAGTGCTTGCCAGAGTAGTTGGACCAGTTTACAATCCCACTAACAATGAAGTAGTGTTCCCTTTTGGCCACATCGCCTCTAAATTATTAATGTTAGTTTTTTATTTTTTTTGGCCAGTCCTGGGCCTTGGACTCAGGGCCTGAGCACTGTCCCTGGCTTCTTTCCGCTCAAGGCTAGCACACTGCCACTTGAGCCACAGCACCGCTTCTGGCCGTTTTCTATATATGTGGTGCTGGGGAATCGAACCTAGGGCCTCGTGTTTCCGAGGCAGGCACTCTTGCCACTAGGCTATATCCCCAGCCCAATGTTAGTTCTCTTGATACAGTACTTTCTTACTGGGTTGAGTTGTTGAACACAGAAGATGACGCTGAGAGAAATAAATGCCATATTATGGAAAGCAGTTTTATATCACAGTTGTAGTACTTTCTACATGACATGTGTAACCGTAGCCTCTGTTGTTGATGTTCCTCTTGTATCCCCTTCTTGTCTTCATACCTACACTATGACTATATCTTATATGAGTACATTGGAAATCATGAATACTGATATTTGAACTAGGAAAGTGAAAGGATATACCAAAATCAAGAGACACAGGATAACAAGACAAATGACTTCAAAAGCAATACTTACAAAACTGTTTTGTGTAAACCACCTCAAGCATTCATGGGGAATGAAGGAAATGGGGCGTGGGGAGGGGAAATGTGGGACTAGTAAAAAAACAAGACAATAAATGTATCCAATGCCTAAGATACGAAACTGTAACCTATCTGGACATCATTTTGACAATAAATAAGAAAAAATGATTTAAAAAATACAGCTTCATTTCTGAGTTTCATATTCCATTTGATTTTTCTTCAGGGTTTTCTTTATACCAGTACCACCTGTTTTTGTTATGATGGCTATATAATAGATCTTGACACGGCACTTTTAAGAATAACGAAAGGAAGGCAAGAAGACTCCCAAATGGGTAAGATAAGGATTCCACAAGAAATATTGTCAGAATAATCCAGGACATCCAAACAATCAGAAACAACTATTTCCAGAAACTATACTCACTAAAGAATGAATACTTTAGGGAAACAGGTAGATTTTTACAGAAATATAAACTGTCCAACCTGAGGCAAGAACATATAAATCAATTAAATTACCGCATGAATTATGATGAGATACAGGAAGCAATGAAATTTCTTCCAATATAAAAAAGGCAATCACCACAGAATTCTATGACACTTTCTAAGAAAGGGGAAAACACCAATATTCTCCTAGTTCTTCCGTGAAGTTGATGCAGAGCGAGAAACCCCAAACCTGTTCCTTGAATCAAATACAATCACAAAACCAGGAAAAGATCCCCCAAATAGATATTTCAAAAAAATCTCACTTAGGAACAAAGATGCACAACTCCTCTACATAATATTACCTAGCACAATCCAAAAACAGATTTTATAAGTCATGCATCATGGGCAACTAGCCTTCATTCCACAACTGGAAGCCTGCTATAGCAGATTCATAACTTTTAATGCAATTCACCAAATTGACATAGGTAAGATGAAGAATCACATCATTCTTGAAGTGGCTGCTCCAAACCTTCAATGTTATAACACAGCAATAGATTTTCAAAGCCCTGAAGAAAATAGGATTAGAAAGACCCTTTTTAAAACAATGAAAGCCATATTATGAGAACAACTGCAAATGTCATACCAAATGGGAAGAACTAAAACCATTTTCTTGAAAACCAGGAACAAGACAAGGATAATAACTCTCTTTTCTCCTATTTAATATATTTCTGGAATCCTTAGCCATAGCAAGAAAGCTCCAAATAGGGAGGATCCAAATAGGGAGAGAAGATGTGAAACTTTCCTGATTTGCTGATATTATGTTTTCATACCTGAAGGACCCAAATAAATCTCCTGCAAATTCCTAGACCTAACAAACCGTTTTACCAAATAGCAGACGGTAATTTGCAACAGTCAAATATTATAACTTGCTAATATATTCATACAAAGGGGATTCAAGAAACGATTCCCTCCAAAACCTACACACCAATCAAAAATTTTACCATGGATCTAAAAACAGATTACACTGAAGAGGAAATAAAAATGATATTGAAATATATAAACATAACCATCATCATTGGCAGTATCTGATATGCAAATAAAAACAACCCTGAAATAATATGTTTCCAATGTCAGAATGAGTAATTATCTTAACTCAGGCAACAACAAGTGCTGGAGGGAATTCCCAAAAAGAGGAAATGTACTGCTCTGTTGCTGGGAATGTAAACTACTTCCACCACTCTGAAAAACAGAATGTAGATTCTTCAAAAGAACAGCCGTGGCACAGCACATGATTCATTCTGAGCAACAGGATCCAAGACATGACTAGAAAACCTGCACTTCTGTACAATAATAATTTCTCTGACGAGTGGAGTATTTCACCTCAGCACAGATATTCTGATGCTTATTACCAAACTAATATGCCTTTGGAGAAAATTCTCTATTAAAGAGTCTCCTGTGTTTGTTGGCCAAAGGATGCCCCTTTTCATGAGACTCTCCTCCACCCTCCGCCACACATATAGAACCTCCTTGGGGAGACTTGTTTGCCCAGCTGCTCCAGCGAAAGCTTTTCTCAATTAAGTGGGAAGTCAATAATCTATAATAATTAGTCTTGAGGAAATAGTAGCTAGTTAATAAAGTTCTACGTTGAATACTTTGATCCTTTGTTGTAGAGCTGACAAATTGTAGTAGCAACACCCTTCGTAGTAGCAACAACCTTTGAGGTAGCAACATCTGTTACAGTAGTGACATCCACAACATTGGTGTTTATATGAATATATTTATGCATTAATTTTACTCTTGAAATTGTGAATTGATTTCTAAACCAATATAAACCCTGGCCTTGCTAAATAAAAGTGTGCATTGGACCACTCTCCTTTGCATACCTTGTGTCTTGACTATGGTTAGAAATACACCGGTCCAACAACTGGCTTCCGGATCCAAGGACCTGATAATTGATCCATAGGAGATTGCTGAACTGCGTTTGAGCTCTCTCTAGAGTGTAGGTGAAAGATATTTTGATTGAAAGGAGAGAGGGGAACTGAGTGGTGAGCTCCTGATAGATAAAATGTTACAGGTTTATGGGACAAGCTAAATCTACTCTTTTTTCTAATCTTATTGACCATGTACTGAAACTTAACAGAGCTACGGTCTTGTGTTCACAATTAGATGAGTGCATGCAGGTGGTAATGGAGTATAATCCGTGGTTCCAGGAGGAAGATACTTTAGACTTAGAATTCTGGGAAGGAGTAAACAATCATGTGTAAAAGGCATATCAGTGTGGGGAAAAGGTTCCAGATACATTTTGGTCTAATTGTGCATTAATATGTACAGCTCTAATTATCATGCTTGCGATGCTGTGGTAAGATCAGCTGCTGAACTGGAGGTAGATGTGGAGAAAGCTATGAAGGTTTATAGTTTGTCCAAGGAGGCAAAAACTCAAAGTGGGCAGGAGTTAAAGAGATGGCTACACCTGAGCAATCTCTTGCCAGTTCTGCTAGAGAAAAGGTAGAGCCAAAAGCTAAAGCTTTGGCCACTACCTATGTTTCTTCAGAAAATGAAGCCACTCTAAATAGCTCAGCAGGGCAGTCAGTGTGCTAAAGAGGCTCTCCATATCTGCCACGGACTTCAGCGGGGATGAGTCTTATAAAGAAAAAATTTTTGCTGCAGCGCCTAATTTCCTTTTCTGTTCTTCAGATTCTGACTCTGCGGACTTTGTTCCTCTCCCTCACTATCGACGGTTCCCCATTATTCGACCACCTTGAGTCGATGGAGAAGCTCAGCCCCCTCATTATGAAAGTATCAATATGGTTTATATCACTCAGCTGTGGAAGGCGGTAACCTTATATGCACCACAGGCGCTGAAGTTAAAGAGTTAATGTTGACAAGTGTTTCTGCTTATTAAAATTTGGCTCCTGAGGATTGGAAGATTATGTGTAGGGCATTATTAAAACCTCAGGAATATCTATAATGGTTAATGTGGTAGAATGATGTTGCATCCGCCAGAGCAGGCTAAAATGCTCACTACCTAAATGCCGCCCTTCACAAAATACCGCATGATATATGAATAGGCACTGGGGATTATAAGACTCAGAATCAAGTAAATACTCCAAAGGAGATTGACCAGTGGCTGCACGAGATATGTTTCGAGGCATTGCGTTGGGTATGTCCCACAGTAAAAAGGATGGTTCTTAGGCCTGCTTTATTCAATGGGCCTAGGAACCCTACTTTGACTTCATATTGCGCCTTCAGAAAACATCCATAGAACAGTACAAGGTGCTGCTGTTCATGATCAATTAATTAAATTACTGGCAATTGAGAATACTAATGAAGATTGTCAGTCTGCTTATCTACCTGCTAAGGAGATTGGGCAGGTACTAGCATATTTCAAGGCTTGTCGGAATGTATTGGACACTCAAAAGATGAAGCTATTGGGACAGTCTCTGGGTTCTAGTGTGAAAGTACCCAAATCCGAGAAATTAAACTGTATTGACTGTGGGGACAAGGGCATACTAAAATGAATTGTGTAAAAATGAAACTGGCAAATACAAACTCGCGTAGGAAATTCCCTCTCTGCAAACGTGGGGTGCATTGGGCCCAAGAATTTTGATCTAAAACTTACATTGGTGGACATATGCTTCCTCTTTCATCGGGAGCAGCACAGGGAGAAAGTACAAGGTGTTCAGGAAAGGGGGCAAAGGGCAAGCCTCATGGTCCCATTCCTATGAACGAGCCTTCCCCACCATCTTTTCGTTACAACCAGCCCAGATTGGGAGTGCCACAGTGGACCTTTTCTCAAGCCCAACATTAACTTTCCCTGCTAATTTCCAGAATTAGAATTTGCATATACGGTCCCTTGCCATGGGGGACTTGGGGCCTTCTTTTGGAGCATTCCAGTTTAATTGCTAAAGGGGTGTTAGTTGTACCAGGAGTAACTGACTCTGACTACATAGGACAAATTCAAATACTTAAGACCTCCCCTGTACCTTATGATATTAATTCTGATGATCGTATTGAACAAGTGATTTTCTTTGCTTACATATTTATATCAACTTCTGCAAACCCTTATCAAGGAGGTTTTGACAGTATGAAATATCAATCTGTTTTCTGGATTTTCAAGAAAGCATACAAACCACATTGTTGTAAATTTTATATAGGAAAGAGGCATTGCTAGCTACTGGCTAAGACATCACAATAATCATCCAGATTGAATGGGCCATCGGGGCAGCGTGACACAAACTATCAAATGCAGAATGAAAGGTGTCAGTAGTACACTAGATTCAGTTATTAAGCAAAATCTTGAATATCAGTATATCACTGATGGTGAAGGCCAACATTCCATTTTTGATCCATAATTTTTGTAAGTACCTATTAACGTAATTGTACTAGACGTCTTTGAACAGTGGGGAGCTCATTTAGTTTTCCCTTGATGTTCAGATGCATGTCTTTCTCAGTAAGATTACTTAATTGGCTGACTGATTGTCTAGTTTACCGTGAGCAAAGGCCCTTATCTAAGGAAAAGTTGGCGGCCACAATGCAAGTTGTTGGAGATAAGTTAGCTTCAAATCATAATGAGGTTTCTATCTCTACCTGGAACTCTCCTATTTCTGTTATTAAAAAGAAATCTCACAAATGCCGATTGCTCACGGATTGTCGAGCTCTAAATGCAGCTTTGAGGCCTATATTTTACAACATGGCCTGCCCCAATCATGTATGATTCCTTTAAATTGGCATATTAAACTAAGATTTGCAAGATTGTTTCTTTACTATTTTCTTATTTCATGAGGACCTATCACGCTTTGCTTTTACTTTAAGTCGGATTAATCTCCAAAGACCCCATGGAAGGTTTAAATGGAAATTATTGCCACCAGGTATGATGAACTCACCTACTATGTGTCAAACTTTTGTAGCCAGAGCACTAGAACCTATTAGGAAAAGATTTGCTCAGGTTTCATGTATTCATTACATGGATGACTAATTATTTGCTGCACCTAATAAAGATATTCTATCAGACTTATTACAAATTTTGCCCTTCCACTTGCAAGAAAATGGTTTATTAGTTGCCCCTGATAAAATCTGGACAGAGGAGCCATTAAAGTATCTAGGATATTTAGTTTAAAAAAACAAGCAATTATTCTCCAATTTATAAAAATTCGTACTGAAAAATTAAATACTCTTGATTTTCAAATGTTACTAGGGGACATTAATTGGCTTCATCCTTCCTTAGGCATTCCCATATATGCTTTGCATAATTTATTCTCCATTCTTCAAGAGGATTTAACTTTAAATAGCCCTTGTGTATTAACTAGTGAGGAAAGTCAGGAATTACTTTTAGTAGAAAAACCCCTGACTCAAAATTTCTTATCCCGGGTAGATTTTTGTGTCCCTAATGGGCTATTAAATCTACTTACAAAGTCTACCCCACAGGGGGAATAGCACAGTTCAATAAGAGTTTGGTAAGTACCAGGCACACATTGTCTGAAATGTAAAGCACGTGTCTGGAGATAATCAGCTTTATTATCATGCAGGGCTGTAAAATGTGCCTGCAAATCAATGGGGAGGACAACAACTTGATTATCATCCCCACACCTAAATAACAATTCAAATTTGCATTATAAACCTCTGATCTCCTCCCTTTATCATTGAATGTCTTTAATGGAGAAGTTTTATACCAATACCAATTACCTTCTAGTCCTTTAAGGAAATTCTTTCAATAACAAATTTATATTACTGATAATATCTGACTTTCTAAGCCCATTCTAAATTCGCCTAATATTTTTGGACATAGTACCAAAAATAACAAATGTGTTTTTTGACAGATGGTAAATATCAAGTTTTCCTCACTCCCTGGCAATAGGCACACAAAATGAATCACAGGCTGTTATATACGCTTTACAGAATTTTTTTTTTTTTTTTTTTTTTTTTTTTTTTTTTTTTTTTTAGCCAGTCCTGGGCCTTGGACTCAGGGCCTGAGCACTGTCCCTGGCTTCTTCCCGATCAAGGCTAGCACTCTGCCACTTGAGCCACAGCGCCACCTCTGGCCGTTTTCTGTATATGTGGTGCTGGGGAATCGAACCTAGGGCCTCGTGTATCCGAGGCAGGCACTCTTGCCACTAGGCTATATCCCCAGTCCACAGAATTTCTTAATAACTTTCAATTTAATCACTCAGTCGACCTGTGCAGCACATGTTTTATGCAATATATATTTTGCTGTTATTTATCACATAAACCCCCACTAGATTCACTATTTAAACAATTCAAAGCCAGTAATGCCAAAGACAGCATTTACTGTATGTCATTCACATTCTTGCTCATTCTAATTTGACAGGTCCTATGGTAATTTTCATGTAGATGATTTAGTCCCTTTTATTTCAGCAAAAGAAGAACATGCATCTTGGCACTCTAATGCAGGTCATTTACCTGTCACATATAAAATTCCTTTTAGGGTTGGGATTATGTCCTAGTGGCAAGAATGCTTGCCTCATATACATGAAGCCATGGGTTTCATTCCCTAGCGCCACACACATAGAACATGGCCAGAAGTGGCACTGTGGTTCAAGTGGCAGCGTGCTATCTATCCTTGAACAAAAAAGAAGCCAGGGACTGTCCTCAGGCCCTGAATCCATGACCCAGGACGGGAATAAATAAAATAAAATAAAATAATATTCCTTTTAAACAACCTAAGCAAATTATTGCTAACTGTCCTACTTGTTGACCTTTGCATTTACAAACCCTTCCCCTTGGTGCTAATCTTCAAGGCCTGGCTCCAAACAATAATTGGCAAATGGATGTAACACACATCCCTGAATTTGTCTGCCTACAAGATGTGCTTGTACCTATTGACACATTCTTTTTTTGGGGGGGGGCACAGCTCCACCTGGTGAAAAATGGACTCAGGTCATTCAACATTTACTAGAAACATGTGCAGTCATGTAGATTTCTTCTCAAATAAAAACTAACAATGGACCAGCTGAAACCAGTAAATAAGTGAAAATATATTTAGAATTTCGTAATATCTTCCATGTTACATGAGTTGAATATAAACCTCAAGGGCAAGGTACAGTAGAATGAGCTCACTGTACTTTGAAAAGACAAATTAAAAAGTAAAAGAGGGGCTGGGGATATAGCCTAGTGGCAAGAGTGCCTGCCTCAGATACACGAGGCTCTAGCTTCGATTCCCTAGCACCACATAATCGGAAAACGGCCAGAAGCGGCGCTGTGGCTCAAGTGGCAGAGTGCTAGCCTTGAGCAGGAAGAATCCAGGAACAGTGCTCAGGCCCGAAGTCCAAGGCCCAGGACGGGCCAAAAAAAAAAAAAAAAAAGAAAGTAAAGAGGTTGAATATGTATAGTACTGAGGAGTATTCCACATCTATGAATAGCCTTTATAAAATAGCCTGAGCTGTTATTGCAGTAGCACTATTTGTTCTTAAGTTTTTAAATTTGCCTCAAGGAGATGTTTTGGCCATAGCCAAGCAACACTTCCTAGCTCCGTGTATGTTAATCAAGCCACATCCGGTTTGGATTAGATTGGGGGTTGGGTTAGATTGGGCCCCTTGGCAGTTGTTAATCCAGAGGCTGTGGAATGCTTATGTTGCTACAGAAGATGTCCAAAACTTCTGGCATCCACTCTGCTGAGTCCGACAAGGAGTGCCCCCAGAACACAAAGATTAGGGTAAGACATCCTCATCTATGCTAGGAGACCATTCCAATCCAAGCCATGGCTGCCCACAGTCTCCATAAAAATCCTCACAGAGGAAGGACAGCCCCTTTGTCCTTATGGGGACAGGTAAAAGCGCTGTCTCACAAAGCCCAACAGGTAGTGCTATCTACTGAAAAAGTGCTGACTCTGGAACATCTACTCCTGCCTATGTGTGCTCTGTTAACCTGTGTCTTGTAACTCTATGGCAGGGGGTAATTCAGAGGTATTGTATTGGACCAGTATCATTAAACCTCCCTTATTGCACCCAGATTTATGGACCAAATCCCCCTTCTCTGTATCTATATCTAGTCCTGACTTAATCTCTCCCTGTTATCTGTCTGGCATTCCAGTCTATCCTATGGAAGAAGGACAAGATTCTAACATCTGTTACTCTCAGTTCTCTAAAGCTATCTGTCTAGGCTATTCTACATGTTAACCCTGTAGATATCAATATTTTTAATTCAACATGGAGGTTTATATAATCCCAGTAGAACTCAGCTGGTTAGACTGTCCTTTTGGTCTGTGAGATCTCACATATATAAGATAATCAACTCTCCTAGTCCTTTTGGTTTGTGGTTACAAAACTGCACCGAACATAATTTTGCTTCTGAAAAGCTATACAATCTCATACTCCATAAACCAATCATGAGCAGCAGTGGAGTTGCTCAATTTTTCATGTCTTCTATGTTATCTTACATGTCTTCTATGCTATGTCTGAATTTGAAAGTGAGATATCCTCCAAAAGTAGTTTGCTCTTATAGAATTATTTTCCACTTAATATCTTTGGGAATATCCTTTTATGTGACTCCACGGTAATTCAAATTTTGAAATCCAGGATGAATATACCTGAGTGTTGCCATGGTAATTATTGTAGTAGGAAAGAACCTGATTGTGTAACAGGTGAAAATTGAGCACAAAATATTTCCTTCAATTTTGTCTCCAATTATTTTGGAAATCATTACCTGGCTACTTTGGTATCTCCTGTGCTAATCTGTTTATACTGAGCCATTTTGATAAACATTTCAATTTTTATGTGTAATTCATTTCTGAATGTTGGTCATATTTTTAGTTTGACGCGTGGTAATAGTGTTTCAACTTATATCACTTCCATCCATGGCAACATCAATAGTGAAATATCTTCATTAATTAGGTGAGCATACATGATTACGTTAATTTAGTAGGAGTCATGAACACCTAGGTATGGCTCAGGGCACCTTGTTAGGACTGTAGAAAACATGGTCTTCTATTGAATCCAGTCTGAAATAAAGTCTTTGTTGATCCACTTAGAACACAAACATTCCCAGTATCATCTGCACATAAGAATATTAATGCGTTGTGACTTTTAAATATTTTTCAAACCATATATACTCATTACAAACTGCAAACAATGGCCTGTAGACGAACCATTGAAACAGCAGTTAACATGCATATATATTATCAAAATATAATCAATTTCTCTACACTGTCTTAAATAGTTCTATTATATGATTAAACACTTATATAGCTCAAGTACTTGGACATTGCACACTTACAAATGAAGATGCATTTATTGATTATGAATAAGGACAGAGAGACCCATGATAGCTCTTAGAGTTGTCCTTGAAGTTGGTTGAATTACATCATTGCAAATTTTCCCAATTTTGATAGTATTCTTAAATTGGGTCATGATACAATCTGAAATAGTCCATTTTTATTTGTAGCCTGTTGTACAACAGCTCTTAGAAGGCAAAATAGAGCCAGGCACTTAAAGAATCATACGAATAAAATATTTCAAATGATATTCATAAGTTTTCTTTATTTGGTTTCAAAAAGCCCAGAGTCATTATGGAATACCTGTTACAGTCCTTGGTATTTCCCATGGGCTCATAAAAGAGAGGTATTCCAACCCTTTGTTTAGCCTTATGTCACGACCAACACTGTAAATTGTAAATTGATGGGCCTCAATATAGAAGTGATACAGTGTCTATTGTTACATAGCACATGCAAAACCCACTTTAAGCATTTAACCCAGACGTCTAATTTATATAAATAAATATATGATTAGCAAACGAAGAAAGCTTTTATGTCCAATTACTAAGAATCATTAACTCGTATCTTTTTTTTTTTTTTTTGGGCCAGTCCTGGGCCTTGGACTCAGGGCCTGAGCACTTTCCCTGGCTTCTTCCCGCTCAAGGCTAGCACTCTGCCACATGAGCCACAGCAACGCTTCTGGCCGTTTTCTGTATATGTGGTGCTGGGGAATCGAACCTAGGGCCTCGTGTATCCGAGGCAGGCACTCTTGCCACTAGGCTATATCCCCAGCCCCTACACTAATTCTTAAGCTAAATCAATATTATACTTCTGTTTGCTCACAGTAAATCAATACACTTTTCCTTCATATTTTAATGTCAATGCCCACTGCTGCTGTTACAATACAAATAATATATGGATTCTTTGTCATAGTGCAAAACTCATGACGCTATTTTCTCTTCTTTAATCTGTGATTCATTGTGATTTCTATTTGAATAACAAACAGGATGAAAGCTCAAGAATCCAGAGTGAAAAGGCAATGATAGATTCTAATTTAAATTCTTGGTTGATTTCTTCTTGTGAGTCCAGTGTAATGTAAATGTAAGTATGTTCTTCCCTGCTGTCACTTGCTTGTTCCAGCAAGTTATTCTGGGGGAGAACAATAAAAATATCCTTGTCAACCTGCAGATTGATGAGAGTACCTGTGAAACTTTAGACATGTACTTATAGTTTTGTTCTATCCTTCGTAAGACACTTTCGCTATAATGATGCTTTCTTTTTACATTTGCGGTTGGATCAAAGTTTAGGTAGAGAAATGTAGGTCAAACATTATCAATTTGATTTGAAATCTTAGAATTATGATTTCTATGTACTCGTAATTATTTACTATTTTTGGCCTGAGACTAGGTGACATTACATGTTTTGTGTCTCTGTATGTATAACCTAGGATATGGCTTTTGGAAATGTGCCAGGGTCCTAAAATAATGAGTATTCATTGATTCACCTGTACAACTACCTCCAGGTGGGTCAAGACACACAAGTCTCCAAGTATAGTTTTCCAGAAGCTGTACAATTAATTGGTTTCAGTTTATATGGAAGTTAAGATAGCAGGGAATTCCTTCATGATAATAGGCATTGTTCAATTCGCATTACCTCTAGAAGATCCAAGGATGTGTCTAATGTTTGTAGACACAATACAAACATATGTGTTAGCACTCTATGCATCGAATGAAAAAAAAATGTTTTTATTTATGCCTTTGCAGAAATAATCAGTTGCCCCACCGTGTTGAGTGCAACAAGTATTTCTCCTTGTCTTATCTATGAGTAAAATAATAATAAAAAAAAGTCTAATCATATGAATGTCTTTGATTTCCCCTAATAAATTGAGACAAGCACTCTTGCAACTAGGCCATATTCCCAGCCCTCCCCTAATCATTTAAACCTCCAATTTGGTTACAGTGTATATTCTTTACAATGAATTCTGACATAAGTGGAGGTGTTTCTTTCCTTATAGAAGTATATCACTTAATATTTGAGAAAGCACACTTAGGTAGGAGAAATGCAATTATGATCATTAAATGGAAATCTAAGTACGTTAACATGTAAAGTCCTCCTATGATTGTCTTCAGTTACTTTTACATGAGTCTGATATGTTTCATTTCATTATGTATTCTTGCATGTAAGAAAGTATCACCAAATTTACCTCTTTAAAAGAGAACGTCAATTTATGTGACATTATGTAAACATCAATTTGGTGAGTCAAACACTTCTGGGAGTTTTTGTAAAAAGAAAAAATTCAACTCTGTGAGCTTTTCTTACTACGAAAGATTCTCAATATCGAAATAATTTCAGTGTGTGACAATATGCAAGGATTCTTTGACTTCTTTAAATAGGACGATATGCAAGACCGAATGAATGGATAATGTGGTCGGGAATACAGCAGAAAGGGCTCACCAAGTGAATTGGGTAGTGAGCAGAACAAACTGAGCTAATCAAGGGACTTAGGAAGAGATATATCAGAGGAAAGGAGGAACAGATTACAGGAAGCATAAAGAAAGAGAGGTATATGCATATATCACCATTTTGGGATGAATTGCTTTACAATTACTAAGCATAGAGGACATAAGAATTTTGAGAATTGAATGTGACACTGAGCATGAGGATCAGACGTCTGTTTATTTTACTTTATAATATTATTAAGAATTACTAACACATAGAGTTAATGTGTAAATAATTAAGAAATTGAGGGAGTGGTTTGAGGGGTGAAGCAGAGGGATGAAGGGAGAAAAATCAGGAAGGGATAGTAGGTATGAGAAGAAATGCATATGTAATCACTATATGAAGCATGTTTCTGTAACCCCACTGTATATCATCCTGAAAATAAGAAAGAAAATGTAAAAAATTAAGTGTAAATGCATTTTGCGGTGGGAAACTAGACTTTTCTATGTATCAAAAAAAATAACATTCAAAATGTATTAAAATTTGTGCATTGTTGGAAATATTACAAGTGTTGGTAGATAATCAGAAAGAAGAAAATTTTTGATTCTGTGTGTGTTTGTGTTTGTGTTTGAGTGAGTGACTGTGTGTTGTGCCTAGTCTTTTGAAGTTATGTCTCATGGTGATCAACATAGAAATGCATTGATAAGATAGGGTATATAAAATTTGTCAAACGTTGTAATTCCTCCCTCATTTTTCTCTTGTTTCACTTTCCAATCAACTGTTCACCATCTTTGAATGGTTAATTACAACTATTTCTATTTCTTTGTTGCATTCCTTTACCCTTTGTACTTCTCACAGTGTGAAGAAGTCATTTCCTTACTACGATAA
This sequence comes from Perognathus longimembris pacificus, assembly GCF_023159225.1. Taxonomy (NCBI): domain Eukaryota; kingdom Metazoa; phylum Chordata; class Mammalia; order Rodentia; family Heteromyidae; genus Perognathus; species Perognathus longimembris. Next base: position 1,374 of record NW_025962087.1, on the reverse strand, counting down.
AGAAAGAGACAATAGTAAGAGCTCCATGGTCTACTACAGCGACACCTGGTTACAAACACAGAAAATTAAATCAAAAGAAATAATTTCAAATAAGGATTTCAAAACAAAAATAAAGAAACCTCCGGATTCCATATATTTGAGATCATTACTGGTACCATGCTTGTTTGTGATTATTTCTCCAAAGTATTGAGAAACTGTGATACTCTGCATGGAAAATCCTAGGCATGTATGCCATTTTTACCACTCAGTGAATCCATTGGTTCTCTTTGCTGCTGGTTCACTTCATACGACATAATGTTTTCCTAAGGCTTTCTATTTCCTTAGAAATGTGAGGATGTCATTCTTTCTGAAGAAAGCCTCAATTCTACTGTGAATATAAAACCACTTTCTGTTGTTCCATTCATCAACTGATGGCCAGAAGATTTGGTTACATATGTTTGCTATTTGAGAGAATGCTGCAATGATCATGATCATGGTGGAAGTTTTAGCATGGAATTCTTTATGATCTTTACAGTGAATGCCCACCATTGAGATTGCTCAATCATAATCTATGTGTATATTTTATTGCAGATGTGGTGTACTGCTTTGCAGAGTGTCTAAAGAATTTTATTTATTTGAGTTTCAATTATATTTTGTATTTTAGAGCCCTATTTGTTTAGTAGCTACTGCATATCTTCTCTCATATTCTGTGCTCTCCTCTCTCTTCATAATTTGACATATGGAGCTTAGCAATTCCATGGACGTCTTTTTGTACAATACTGTGATTTAATGTGGTTGTTAGATTTTATAGAAATCTGTTAATCTGTGCTCAGAAGCCCTAGTGTTTTTCCTCGTTCTTCTTGCATATTTATTGAATCCATTTTACCTCGAGTCCCTGATCCAATTTGAATTTTTGGTGGTGTGAGGAGACACACATTGATGTACTTTTGGTTGGCGGAAGAGTTTAAAGTATTCTGCCTTACCATTTCTTGAAAAGGCTGTGCGTTTCTATCCAATTCTTTTGTCTTAATGATAAAAAACCAAGGTGTCATAGGTGTATATGTTGACTTCTCTGTCTTCAATCACATTTTCTTGATTTTTGGCCTTTTGTTGTACCAGGACCAAAAAGATTTTCAACCTGAAGCTTCCAAAAGTTTGAAAGTAGATATTAACATACCTCCAGCACTGTTCTTCCTGCTATGGAGTATTTTGGCATCAACAAACTGAATTATCCTCAATGTTCAGATTTTCCTGTTTCTAGAAAAGCTGAACGCAAAATCCACTGAGGAAAGAGCCACTTTCATTTAATGGATACAATACTTTTACTTTTGCTTTCTACAGAGAAACATTTGGTAAGGGGAATTACAAACAACTGACTCTTGTACACGTTGAACC